>NC_092412.1:25979138-26279138 GCF_040894005.1 Engystomops pustulosus | reverse complement strand
ATAATTAATCTAACACCTTCTCTAATCACTTCATTCCAGTGCCAAAATGAAGGTATAAAAGGACCACAAAGAAGGGCATGCCGTAAACTACAAATGCACATTTCGACAAAAAAAAAAAAAATGCTGTGATTTTTATCTTTATACAATAGTTCCGTGTTCCGATTGAAGCAGTAATTTTGTCTGTCTGGTAAATGTCGCTTACCTAATATTATCAATAATCAATGTCTGTCTATCAATGAGCTTAATTGTCCCATTTTTTTTCATGGTTGGAAATCATCCTCATCAGTCAAAAAAAAAAAAATTAAAAATTGAAATATTTTTGAAGTAATGGAGTGTGTATTTAAGGTGTCTGTGTCGTCCGTAAGAAGTAATAATACTATAACATACTGTACACGTGAATGACCCACCTACCAGACATGAACATATAACCTGTACCATAGGAAAAATGGATCCTGTCTAGAGATGAGCGAGTATACTCGTCCGAGTATACTGCTCGGTCGAGTATGAGTATACTCGGACCGGCTCGTTACTCGGACGAGTATCTCGCCGGCTCGAGATCGAGCAGTAAATTAATAAAATAAATTGAATAAAAGTATTTTTATTGTAAAAAAAAAATATTACACATGTTTGCAGATGTTTTACTTGTAAGAACACATTGAAATAACACTATTCTTCACTTTCCAGGTGTTCGCGCGTGTCTCCCGCTAAGTTAGGAGATGTGCACGAACATCTGGAATGTGAAGAATAGTGTTCTTTCAATGTGTTCTGCACTTAAATGGTCCTGTGTTCACTGTTTTTAATGTTTTAATTCTATTCTTCACTTTGCAGCTGTGCGCGCGTATCTCCGAACCTATCGGGAGACACGCGCGCACACCTGCAATGTGAAGAATAGAATTAAAACATTAAAAACAGTGAACACAGGAGCATTTAAGTGCAGAACACATTGAAAGAACAATATTCTTCACATTCCAGATGTTCGTGCACATCTCCTAACTTAGCGGGAGACACGCGCGAACACCTGCAAAGTGAAGAATAGTGTTATTTCAATGTGTTCTTACAAGTAAAACATCTGCAAACATCTGGAATTTTTTTTTTTGCACTGTTCTTTTACTGTTCAGTTTTATTAAAAAAATGCTCGGGTCTCCCATTGACTTCAATGGGGCTCGTTATTCGAGACGAGCACTCGAGCATCTGGAAAAGTTCGTCTCGAATAACGAGCACCCGAGCATTTTAGTGCTCGCTCATCTCTAATCCTGTCCCATATCAATGTCTAGATCCATGGTGCCAACTCTATAACATTTCTGTGGGCTAAAAGTGCTTGTAAGTTTTTTTTGCATATTAATAAAAAAAACTGTATTAAAAATGCGAATACAATTTGTGAATATTTGATTTTTTTTCATTTTGCTGCTGCTTTTTGACAACATAGAGAATGTATTGTTTTCTTTTGATGTTAATTGATGCTGACTACGACTACGATGACCATGTTTTTTTCATAAGGTGTACAAATGGATCGCTTTCTTTAGCTTTGTATCTGTAAAAAAAATGTAATTTATTTTGAAAGAAAAAAGAGAAAAAATTTAAAAATGATGCTTGTTTCTTTTATTTTTTCCCCCCCAGGTCATTTTATGTTATACTGGTGTTTATGGTGTCAGGTACTTTTTTGAACATTATTAAAAATATGTGAAAAAACGTTTGTTTTCCTTAATGTAAATTATTAGTACATGCAATCTATAGACTGTGTTGTGTGAGCACTAAGGGTAAATACTGTAGCTTCTCTGCACAAAGAGGATACTGCAGATGACAAGTTGGGGGAGGGGAGCAGCATGAAAGAGACAGAGAAAGTTCTCTAGAATAACAGACTGGGATGGAGGAGCTGATAGGGAACAGGGGAGATCTTGTACCTCTTTATTCTGTGTAGGAGAGATCTGTATCCACAGTCCTTAACTCCTTAACAACACACTTAACTTTGCTTTATTTATATAGCGCACACAGATTACGCAGCGCTGCACAGATGTTGCTAAATCAGTCCCTGTCCCCAATGGGGCTCATAATCTAATCAACCTACCAGTATGTTTTGGAGTGTGGGAGTAAATGGAGGACCCGCGCAAACACGGAGAGAACATACAAACTCTTTGCAGATGTTGTCCCTGGGAAATCAATCGCAGTCGGCCTATCCTTATAAAATTTACAGGAGTCCTTATTTTATACATGCAAAATTACTGCCACAGACTCGGTGCCTAGGAGAATGTGAGCTGTATTATAAGCCCTGGCCTCCACCAGTAATATCACATCCATTGGTCACATGTTCAGAATACAAATCCGTCCCATTGAGATCAATAGTGCTGGGCTGCAATGTGTGATGCTCTGTGAGCAATGAACTACAATTTATTAAGACAACTGATCAGTGGAGGTGTACCTCACTAAATCTATATGATACATAAAAATTCCCCCTAATACACAGTTTAAAAAACTATTGTGTTGCTGTACAGCCTGTGCAACTCCATTACATAATGAATAGTTAAAAGCAGACCCATTAGGATTTGAGGCAAACCAGAATTTAAAGAAAGCTGTTTAGTTACCAGAGCCCAAACAGTAATACGATCAGTACATGTTAAAGCTTTAACAAGTAAACAAAATGAATGATGCCCATATTGTTTTACTCACCCACCCACTGCACCAGAGGTGAAGTGGGAGGGGACTAATCTCTTCCTGTATCTGCCCTGAAGAGAGTCCAATTCACTCTGCCCTCACTTCCCATTATACCTTGTGTTCTCTCATTCAGTAATTTAGCAGCAAATCCATTGAGTTTCCTACAAGTAAATCCAGTGCACATAAAGGATGTATATGGTGACAGCCTGGCAGCTTCCATCACATGGAGGAGCAGGGAACATGTGGTAGAAATTATTAGTACATGCAATCTATAGACTGTGCTGTGTGAGCACTAAGGGTAAATAGCTTCTCTACACAGAGAGAATCCTGCAGATGACAAGGTGGGGGAGGGGAGAAGCATGAGAGAGACAGAGAAAGTTCTCTAGAATAACAGACTGGAATGGAGGAGCATATAGGGAACAGTAGAGATCTTGTACCTCCCTATTCTATGTAGGAGAGATCTGTATCCACAGCCCTGAACACACTTAACTCTGATATACACACAGAGAGCACAGTCACATGTAGAGTTTGTTTATAATATGGATTCAGGGGGCTTCTCAGCACAGGCAGAGGAAGGAGCTACTTCAGGACTCGAATAATCTGCAGGCTATAGCAAAGAAACAGCTGGATAGAGGTAACAAAAATAATAGACAACGCTGTTCTACATCCCAAGAACTATTAATTTGTGGGGGAATTTTTTTTTGTCTACAGTTGTTTATTTAAATGCCACTGGCAGAGTCCCTAGAAGCATTTAAATCCCCTATGGCGTTGCCCCCGGCCTGCCCGCCAACTCCACAAAATGGTCGCGTCCTGCTGGGTCATGGGTTATTTAAATGCTGCTGGCATCTTTGCCATGAGTATTAGTAAGTACACATCACTACTTGGTATAGGTGATATTGAGTGGTGCTAATGTTGGAGAACAACCCCCCCCCCCTAAAGGCTATGAAGTAAAAACTTGGCACTCAAATTCATGTAGTCTTCTTTTATTTGCTAGATTCCCTTTGTGGTGTGAGCATGGGAAGCAATCTAGAATACATACAACGTTTTGGTCTACTTACTTGACCTTCATCAGATACAGATTGCCAATAAAAGAGATTCACTATAAGGAGCCTGTGGAAAAGGCTGAAGTGTAACCTACTACTGCGGCACTGCTGCCTCTACGCTGATGCTACACCATTCTCCACTTAACAGGCTCCTTATTGTGAATATATCTCTCTATCGGCAATCTGTATTTGATGAAGGTCAAGTAAGTAGACCGAAACGTTCTATGTATTCTGGATTTTTCCCACGTTCAAACCACAAGGGGAATCTAACAAATAAAAGAAGACTGCATGGATTTGAGGACCAAGCATTTACTTGTCATGGGACCTTTTACAGCCAATCAGTGGCCTCAGTTCTCCCAAATAGACCAGAAGGACAGTGAGTATGCTTGGTTTATGTTTCTCCTGCCCCCTTAAAGGGAGAGTTACTACATTGGTAAGGTTTTTGAAAATTTCATTGTAGGTATTAACTCTAAGTGGTCATTGCATACATTAGGTAACTGCATCATCTGCCGATTTTACTCCAAAGTGGAATATTTCATTAAATATAGATTTACTTATTTCTTCATTGTCACTCAATGTCACCGAACATTCTCCATCAAAATCCTTTGGCTAAAGGGCATCCTATAGTGACACGTTGCCGTGTTTGTTGCTGACAGCTACAGGGTATAGCAGTATCTCGTGGAAATGTTTTATTCAGTTCCCTTAGGGCCTTCTGACATATATCTGGCACAGACCTGCGAGGGATCGGAGCTGTGGCTAGCACCATCCATCTGTGACCACCATATGTCAAAAAGCTTCTCAACCAGATGACATTCTGCTTCTCGCGGTCTCCATAGGACTTGATTGTGGTCTCAGGATTGTGTCTGCAGAGCGCAGTTACATTTGTTTCTCTTTGTATTCGTCATTTATCCGGCGCCTGTCAATCATAGCGAGAAGTATGTGATATTCCTCCCGGCATAATATGAGACAATGAGGTTGTGTATGAGAACAGGTTGTTCTGTAGTCCCGCGAATAATTGATTGTTTCCTCATATGATTTATCAGCGCTCGCGTTCCCATACTATAAACACTGCATCTCATATTCTGAACCTGAGCGAGTCATTCGCTTTTGTAAACAATGTAGTCATCACCCTGAACGTTGTTTGGAAATATCAGATGAGGGAAAAGTCACTTGGAATCAGACAACATAGTCAGTATGATGATGATGATGATGATGACCTGGTCACACACATGAGATACAGATGTCTTTATCTTTAACTAAGAAAACTTAGAAGCTATTAATGAGAAGAATCTGTCCTGCCCGACCCTAAAGTCAGAAGATTTATGGTCATATCCAGGGGCAACCAAAATTTTGTACACCAGGACTGATAGAGACAGGTTGGAATTATATCTTTAAAATGCATCATTTTTGTTAATAACATTGAATTAGAGAAGGTGTTATATTTTATCCTGAGTATATTTAAAAATCTTTAAGTTCATACCAGCCAAGATCAAAAGAGATGGGGCTAAGAAGTGCAGCATCCCCCCAAAAAAGGGCCTTAGAGCAAATACGTATATGGTCTTCTTTTGGTACATGTGCCCTAGTGGTAATATCTTCATGGGATGGGGTTTCCCATTATCCTCTGAAAAGCAGAGGTCCTACTATTGTGGAATAGAATAAAGTGGAAGTTTCACGGGTGCTTCCGTGTGCCCCCTCTCGCCTGCAGCCTCAATCACCCAGCTGTGCTCCAGCGACAGTCTCCTCGCTTCAGCGTGTGCACCCCCGTCTCCTAGGGCGCGCACGCCTGCCGCCTGCAATTAAAGGGCCAGCGCACCGCTAATTGATGCCTATAAAGCCTCAACCTCTTCTTGTGACCCCTGCCGTGTGTTCCAAGCCCTTTGCGATTATCCTGATTTCCTGTTGTGACTTCGATTCTGTTCCTGACTCCTATCCCATGCTGCCTGCCCTGACCTAATGCTAAGTCCCGCCTCTGATCCTGTGCTGCCTGTCTTGACCTCCTGCCTGTTCCTGACCACGAGTTTGCCTTACGATTCTGCACTTCGTCTTGGCCGCCACCGCAGACAAAGTCATGCCTGTGGAACGACCTAACAAGTCCAACCTGCTTTGCGGAGGTCTCTGGTGAAAACTGGGTACCACTTAGACTCCGGTCCCAGGTGTCGTCTTATGTCATCTTCCATGGTGGTACAGAGGATCCACTACCTCTGAGCCTGACAGTAAGATCTGGTCATGGATCCCGCCGAGGTTCTGCTACCTGTTCTGGCTGAACTTACCACCGTAGTGGCCCAGCAGTTCCGGCAGATTGGCGCGCAAGGTCAGTAACTTGGACAAGTCGCCGCCAATTTGCGGCAGGTGATGGCTACTCCTTCTGCTACTCCGTTTTTTTTGCCTTCCACTGAACCTAAGCTGAGACTCTCCGTGCCATCTAAATATGATGGGGATCCCAAGTTGTGCAGGGGCTTTATCACTCAGTGCTCCTTGCACATTGAACTCATGCCTGCTCAGTTTGTCACAGAACGGTCTAAAGTGGCTTTCATCATCAGCCTCCTCTCTGGGAAGGCCCTGGCATGGGCTAATTCCTCTGGGACAGGAAAGACCCGGTCACGGCTAATATCACCATCTCTTTGCCGCGTTCAAGTCCGTATTTGAGGAACCAGCCCAAGCGTCTTCTGCTGAGACCGCCCTGCTGAACTTGCGTCAAGGGGGCTCATCTGTCGGTGACTATGCGGTTAAGTTCCATACCCTGGCTTCTGAGCTTTCCTGGATCAAAGCTGCCTTGGTTGCAACCTTTAAAAAGGGGCTTCTTGGACAAATTAAAGACGCACTGTCCGGACGTGACTTGCCGTCTGCTGTAAGTGATCTCATCTCCCTGGCCACTTAGATCGACATCCGGTTTGCTGAGCACTTTGAGGAGTAACGTTTTGAACAAGTGCAACCCAAGATCTGCCTGCCCCGCCTGGCTCCTGTCTTCCAAAGTCCACCTCTGCCTCCGTCCAGGCCTGTTGCTCAGGAATCCATGCAGGTGGATGAAGCTCGTCTGACTCCACAAGAGCTCCTCGTCGAAGATAGGAGAACCTATGCCTCTATTGTGCCAACCTGGAACACAAGTGTTGTCCAGTCCGCCCTCAAGTGTTCAGGAAACGAACACACCTAGGGTTCTTGGGAGAAGCGTCCCTAGGTGAGAGTAAAGCTTCACCACGACTGAACTCGCCTGTTTTACTCAGCACCAGAACAAGCGCTCGGTTTCAAGCCACAGCCTTCTTGGATTCTGGTTCATGGATGCTGCCTTGGTCTCGCAGTATCACCTTCCTGTGGTCCACCTAGAGAAGCTGCTGGCTATCTCCTCCCTTAGTGGACAGGTCCTTAGCGATCCAGTGTATTACCGGACCAAGCTTCTGTCTCTGCAAGTTGGGGCTATGCACAAGGAGAAATTGTTGTTTTATGTGCTTCCCCGATCTACGTCTGCCATTCTGTTGGGTCACCCATGGTTACAGCAACACGGTCCAATTCTTGACTCGCAGACTGGGGAGATTGTTCG
Organism: Engystomops pustulosus; assembly: GCF_040894005.1. Taxonomy (NCBI): domain Eukaryota; kingdom Metazoa; phylum Chordata; class Amphibia; order Anura; family Leptodactylidae; genus Engystomops; species Engystomops pustulosus. The sequence goes on along the minus strand of NC_092412.1, from coordinate 26,271,911 downwards.
CTGGGGTCCAGAGTGCCAGTCTCGCTGTCTCTTGCTTCTTCGCCTGATGTCCACCATGTCTGCTTTGGTATCCTCCAAGCCTTCCTGCTGCTTATACAGACTTTACCGACGTCTTCTCGGTGGAGCAAGCAGAGACACACCGTCCTTATGACTGCCCTATAGAGCTGCTGCTGACCACATCTCCGCCACGAGGTCGGGTATACCCATTGTCCGTACCCGAGATCATGGCTTTGTCAGCCTATATCAAAGAGAATCTGCAGAAAGGGTTCATCCGCAAGTCTTCGTCTCCTGCAGTTGCTGGATTCCTTTTTTGTGGCCAAGAAAGATGGTTCTCTCAGCCCCTGCATAGACTATTGTGGGCTTAATAAAGTTACCGTGAAGAACCACTACCCACTACTCTTGATCACGGAACTCTTTGATCGCCTCTGTGGAGCTAAGGCCTACACGAAGCTGGACCTTTGGGGGGCATATAATCTTATTCGCATCCGTGAGGGGGATGAATGGAAGACTGCCTTCAACACTCGAGATGGGCACGTTGAGTATCTGGTCATATCGTGGTCTACTTGGGCGATATCCTGGTGTTCTCTTCTGACCTGGAGTCCCATCAGGCCCATGTATGACAAGTTCTCAGACGTCTAAGGGCCAATCGCCTATATGCAAAACTCGAGAAGTGCCAGTTCCACCAGAAGAGTCTTTCGTTCCTCGGGTATATCATTTTTGACAAGGGTCTACAGATGGATCCCTTCAAGTTGTCTGCAGTTCTCCACTGGCCTCGCCCAGTTGGACTTCGAGCTATACAGAGATTCCTAGGCTTTGCTAACTTCTACCGGCAGCTCATACTACATTTCTACTTCCACATGTCACCTATAGTGGCGTTAACAAAGAAAAAGGCTGACCCTAAGCTCTGGCCTCCGGTGGCTGAAGAAGCATTTTCTAAATTGAAGTCAGCCTTTACCTCAGCTCCTGTTCTCACATGGCCTTCCTCTGTAGTAGCTGGAGCCGTCCTCACCCAGAAAGGGCCCAATGGCCGAACACTCACTTGTGGTTTCTTTTCAAAGACTTTTTCTGCTGCGGAGAGGAACTACTCCATAAGTGATCAGGAGCTTCTAGCCATAAAACTTGCCTTATAAGAATGGCATTATCTGCTGGAAGGAGCTCTTCATCCGGTCTGTATGTACATGGATCACAAGAACCTCCTATACCTCCAGACCGCCCTGCATCTCAATCCTCAACAGGCTCGTTGGTCCCTCTTCTTCTGCCATTTCAATTTTCTGATACACTTCAATACAGCAGAGAAGAATTTTAAGCCCAATGATCTCTCGTGCCTCTGATGTCATTGGCGAAGAACTGGCTCCTCCAGAGCTACTGGTTGAGCTCCTGTGGATCTGCGACAGCTCCCTCCTGGCAAGACTTATGTCCGACCTGCTCTTCAGAAGAGGATACTAACTTGGGGACATTGCTCTCGTGTGGCTGGGCACCCTGGGGTGCAGAGGTCAGCCGCTCTCATTTCTCCTTACTACTGGTGGCCAGATCTCTTCAAGGACGTTCGAGATTTTGTGAGTTCCTGCGCTTCCTGTGCCTGTAACGAGTTGTCACGTCTCAAGCCAACAGGTCTGCTTCGGGCCATTACCGATACCCTGCTGCGTGTGGACTCACATAGAAAAGGACTTAATTACGGATCCGCCTTCTTCCTCTGGGAATTCCATCTTCTGGGTGGTAACTGACTGTTTCTCCAAAATGTCTCATTTTGTTCAGCTGTAAGGTCTGCCATCAGCTCCTCGTCTGTCCAGTCTGTTCTTCCTCCATATCCACCAGTTACATGGACACCCTTTGCACATTGCTTGGACCGTGGAGTCCAGTTTGTTTCCAGATTCTGTTTCGGGTAGCAGGCGCAACCGTGTGCCTCCGTGTGCCCCTTCTCGCCTGCAGCCTCACTCACCTAGCCGCTCTCCAGTGATGGTCTCCTCGCTTTAGCGCGCACATCCCCGCCTTCTAGGGCGCACACCGCGGCCGTCTAAAATTTTAAGTGCCAGTGCCAGCACTGTTAATTGGCGCTGGCCATCTGACTGCCTGTAAAGGCTCAATCTCTTCATGTGACCCCTGCCAAAGCTTTGTGCTTCCATGCCTAAGATAAAGCTGCGTTTCAAGCCCCCTGCGATTATCCTTATTTCCCGTTGTGCTCTCAATTCTGTTCCTGACTCCAATCCCGTGCTGCCTGTCCTTCCATATTGCTATGTACCCAACTCTGATCCTGTGCTGCCTGTCTTGAACTCCTGCCTGTTCCTGGCCACGAGTTTGCCTTACGATTCTGCACTATGCCTTCGCCGCCACTGGGGACAAAGTTGCGCCTGTGGAATGACCTGGTGGTACCACCCCACAGCACATCTATCCTGCTTTGCGGTGGGCTCTGGTGAAAACCGGGTACCACTTAGACTCTGGTGCCAGGCGTCGGCTTACGTCATCATTCGCAGTGGTACAGAGGATCCACTATCTCTGAGCCTGACAGGAAGCAATTCTAAAAACCCTGGAGGTCCCTAGTGGGGCATCTGAAAATGGAAGAAGACCCCATTAATCTTACAGTTCGTCAACCAAAATCTGTAACATCTTTGTCGGATTGTCGGATTGTGGAGATAACCCCTGCGCTATTGCCAATTTGTACCACAGACACTTTTATTGTGGCCACAAGGTGAAGCTTGATGGATATATTCCTGATATTTTGGCTGCTCGTCAGACATGATAATGTTCTGCTGGAAGAATTTGAGACATTCTCAGGGCTCATTACAGAAGATCATAAATCCAGTGCTAATGATTTAATTAATTTCCAAATTAAGTTTGACCTAAAACAGGAGAACATGAAGAATGAAGCTGATAACTTACAGGATAAATCAGGTGGCAACAAGCAGATAAATGGGAGATGGTGGAGAAGGCAATGGAATAACAAATCATTCTCCATCATGGAAGAAGAAGCTGTCAACCTGAGCAAATACAGAGAACAGATGACAGATAAAATCTTTATGGCTTCTTAATAGCTTACTTTTTCTGAGTTTTTGTAGTAGCACTGACACTTGCGGGGCTGAGCAGCACTGACACTTGCGGGGCTGAGCAGCACTGACACTTGCGGGGCTGAGCAGCACTGACACTTGCGGGGCGGAGCAGCACTGACACTTGCGGGGCGGAGCAGGGCTGTCACTTCAGTCCGCGTTGCTCTTAAGGCACTCTGTATGATACAGGCTGACGCGATGTCATACAGGGCGACGGAGCGTTTCTGCATTCAAGAGGCTGCCGGGAGAAGAGGAGAGCATTGGTGTGTACTCATTTTATTATTTTCTCCCTGGCTTACTTTATAAAATTCTGTTGGGGGCTATATATTTATACGATTCGGAGGGTGGGGAGATGTATACTTATTACAATGGGAGGCTATTTATTTATAAATTACAGTATATACAGTATATATGGGAGGCTATATTTATATTATATTAATAAATGGGGGCTAAATATTTTACTATTATGGAGACTATATATATCTAAAGTGGGATATATATAAGTAGTGTATGTAGTAGCCCTGGGGCTATATATGTCACTACTATGGGGGCTATATATACCGTATATACTCGAGTATAAGCCAACCCAAGTATAAGCCGAGACCCCTAATTTTGACACAAAAAAACTGGAAAATCCTATTGACTCGAGTATAAGCCGAGGGTGGGAAATGCATTGGTCACAGCCCCGCCCCAGTATATAGCCTGCCAGCCCCCTGGAGTATATAGCCTGCCAGTCCCCTGTAGTATATAGCCAGCCACCCCCTGTAGTACATAGCCTGCCAGCCCCTGTAGTATATAGCCTGCCAGCCACCTCAAGTATGTAGCCTGCCAGCCCCCTGGAGTATATAGCCTGCCTGGCTGCCCCATTGAGTATATAGCCAGCCACCCCCTGTAGTACATAGCCTGCCAGCCCCTGTAGTATATAGCCTGCCAGCCACCTCAAGTATGTAGCCTGCCAGCCCCCTGGAGTATATAGCCTGCCTGGCTGCCCCATTGAGTATATAGCCTGCCTACCTGCCCCCTCAAGTATATAAGGGGGGGGGGGGCAGTATTACATTTTTTGCCTCAGGCAGCAAAAAGGCTGGAATCATCCATGGCTGGAGGACACAGGTTTTGTGCAGTATCTTGCTACACATATACTACAGATGTTACTGTAGGGCCTGTAGATCCCGCACACTGTACAAGGGGCACTGTATCCCTCTTGTCACTGCTTGGTTTAACCGATTGGCCTATTCCATGGCTCCCTGCGTCATCCCATAAAGACGATGTGGTTGTATTCTGCAGCCTTTCAGTATAATACACCTAAGTACCCAAAATCCAGTCTGTATTCATAAATTACCTGTAAACATTGACATATCTGCCTGGACATAACTATATGTAGATTAGAGATGAGCGAGTATACTCGTCAGAGCTTGATGCTGGTTTGAGTATTAGAGTACTCGGAACGGCTCGTTGCTCGGACGAGTATTTCCCCTGCTCGAGATCGAGCATTTAATTAAGAAAAGACAGTGAAGAACAATGAAGAATAGAATAAAAACAGGAACACAGTGAAGAACAGTGAAGAATACAATGAAAACAGTGAACACAGGATCATTTAAGTGAAGAACACAGTGAAGAATAGATTACAGATGTTCCAAACATCTGCTAACTTATCGGAAGACACGAGCGCCGACGCTGGATCAGGCATGCAGGAGGGAGGCTGGAGTGGGCATGGAGCAGCGGAGCGGGCATCACAGAGCGGGCATGGAGGAGCAGAGCGGGCATCACAGAGCGGGCATGGAGGAGCAGAGAGGGGGCTGGAGCGGGCATGGAGGAGCGGAGCGGGCATCACAGAGCTGGGGCTGGAGCGGGCATGGAGGAGCGGAGCGGGCATCACAGAGCTGGGGCTGGAGCGGGCATGGAGGAGCGGAGCGGGCATCACAGAGCTGGGGCTGTAGCGGGCATGGAGGAGCGGAGTGGGCATCACGAGCGGGCATGGAGGAGCTGGCATGGGGGAGCAGAGTGGGGCACATCTGCAATGTGTTCTTCTTCAGTGTTCTTTCAGTGAAAAATGCTCGAGTCTCCCATTGACTTCAATGGGGCTCGTTATTCGAGACGAGCACTCGAGCATCGGGAAGAATTTGACCCGAGTAACGAGCACTCAAGCATTTTCGTGCTCGCTCATCTCTAATGTAGATGTATGAAGTTACTGCATAAGATCATCCCAAATCTACAACAATCTGTCTCCCATTCGGACCGGCTCGTGTGAGCGGTATTAGTTGTGGGGAGAGTTACTGTATAATAATTGCTGCAGACCCCATTACCGGGACGCTAAATATAATATCCCAATAATCTGTAATAGGAGGAAATATAAGAGAATATCAGCTAATGGAGACGGTGGATCTTAATTAGTGTCATAACTGTGTTACATCGCTTTCAAGTATCTGCTAATTCAGTTCTCCTGTTAGCGGCCTGGAGCTCGTCCTGTTGTGAGAGAATAAAAACCTAAATGAATAATTATAGGACGATCCAGCTTCAGCCGCTGTAACAATCATAATCAATTCCAGAACCTTGAAATTAAAATTATATCAGAGTTTGCTGCTTTTGGGCAGATCTCTGGCCTCTCCCTATGTCAAAGGTTTACAGTCTATGAGGATGAGGGGGTGGCACAAGAGCTTACAGTCTATGAGGATGAGGAGGTGACACAAGAGCTTACAGTCTATGAGGATGAGGAGGTGACACAAGAGCTTACAGTCTATGAGGATGAGGGGGTGACACAAGAGCTTACAGTCTATGAGGATGAGGGGGTGACACAAGAGCTTACAGTCTATGAGGATGAGGAGGTGACACAAGAGCTTACAGTCTATGAGGATGAGGGGGTGGCACAAGAGCTTACAGTCTATGAGGATGAGGGGGTGACACAAGAGCTTACAGTCTATGAGGATGAGGGGGTGACACAAGAGCTTACAGTCTATGAGGATGAGGAGGTGACACAAGAGCTTACAGTCTATGAGGATGAGGGGGTGACACAAGAGCTTACAGTCTATGAGGATGAGGGGGTGACACAAGAGCTTACAGTCTATGAGGATGAGGGGGTGACACAAGAGCTTACAGTCTATGAGGATGAGGGGGTGACACAAGAGCTTACAGTCTATGAGGATGAGGGGGTGACACAAGAGCTTACAGTCTATGAGGATGAGGGGGTGACACAAGAGCTTACAGTCTATGAGGATGAGGGGGTGACACAAGAGCTTAAAGTCTATGAGGATGAGGGGGTGACACAAGAGCTTACAGTCTATGAGGATGAGGGGGTGACACAAGAGCTTACAGTCTATGAGGATGAGGGGGTGACACAAGAGCTTACAGTCTGAGGGGGTGACACAAGAGCTTACAGTCTATGAGGGGGTGACACAAGAGCTTACAGTCTATGAGGATGAGTGGGTGACACAAGAGCTTACAGTCTATGAGGATGAGTGGGTGACACAAGAGCTTACAGTCTATGAGGATGAGGGGGACACAAGAGCTTACAGTCTGAGGGGGTGACACAAGAGCTTACAGTCTATGAGGGGGTGACACAAGAGCTTACAGTCTATGAGGATGAGTGGGTGACACAAGAGCTTACAGTCTATGAGGATGAGTGGGTGACACAAGAGCTTACAGTCTATGAGGATGAGGGGGACACAAGAGCTTACAGTCTGTGGGGGTGACACAAGAGCTTACAGTCTATGAGGATGAGGGGGTGACACAAGAGCTTACAGTCTATGAGGATGAGGGGGTGACACAAGAGCTTAAAGTCTATGAGGATGAGGGGGTGACACAAGAGCTTACAGTCTATGAGGATGAGTGGGTGACACAAGAGCTTACAGTCTATGAGGATGAGGGGGTGACACAAGAGCTTACAGTCTATGAGGATGAGTGGGTGACACAAGAGCTTACAGTCTATGAGGATGAGGGGGTGACACAAGAGCTTACAGTCTATGAGGATGAGGGGGTGACACAAGAGCTTACAGTCTATGAGGATGAGGGGATGACACAAGAGCTTACAGTCTATGAGGATGAGGGGGGACACAAGAGCTTACAGTCTATGAGGATGAGGGGGTGACACAAGAGCTTACAGTCTATGAGGATGAGGGGGTGACACAAGAGCTTACAGTCTATGAGGATGAGGGGGTGACACAAGAGCTTACAGTCTATGAGGATGAGGGGGTGACACAAGAGCTTACAGTCTATGAGGATGAGGGGGTGACACAAGAGCTTACAGTCTATGAGGATGAGGGGGTGACACAAGAGCTTACAGTCTATGAGGATGAGGGGGTGACACAAGAGCTTACAGTCTATGAGGATGAGGGGGTGACACAAGAGCTTACAGTCTATGAGGATGAGGGGGTGACACAAGAGCTTACAGTCTATGAGGATGAGGGGATGACACAAGAGCTTACAGTCTATGAGGATGAGGGGGTGACACAAGAGCTTACAGTCTATGAGGATTAGGGGGTGACACAAGAGCTTACAGTCTATGAGGATGAGGGGGGACACAAGAGCTTACAGTCTATGAGGATGAGGGGTTGACACAAGAGCTTTCAGTCTATGAGGATGAGGGGGTGACACAAGAGCTTACAGTCTATGAGGATGAGGGGGTGACTCAAGAGCTTACAGTCTATGAGGATGAGGAGGTGACACAAGAGCTTACAGTCTATGAGGATGAGGGGGTGACACAAGAGCTTAAAGTCTATGAGGATGAGGGGGGACACAAGAGCTTACAGTCTATGAGGATGAGGGGGTGACACAAGAGCTTACAGTCTATGAGGATGAGGGGGTGACACAAGAGCTTACAGTCTATGAGGATGAGGGGGTGACACAAGAGCTTACAGTCTATGAGGATGAGGGGGTGACACAAGAGCTTACAGTCTATGAGGATGAGGGGGGACACAAGAGCTTACAGTCTATGGGGATGAGGGGGTGACACAAGAGCTTACAGTCTATGAGGATGAGGGGGTGACACAAAAGCTTACAGTCTATGAGGATGAGGGGTGACACAAGAGCTTACAGTCTATGAGGATGAAGGGGTGACACAAGAGCTTACAGTCTATGAGGATGAGGGGTGACACATGAGCTTACAGTCTATGAGGATGAGGGGGTGACACAAGAGCTTACAGTCTATGAGGATGAGAGGATGACACAAGAGCTTACAGTCTATGAGGATGAGGGGGTGACACGAGAGCTTACAGTCTATGAGGATGAGGGGGTGACACAAGAGCTTACAGTCTATAAGGATGCAAGGGTGACAAAAGAGGTATGAAAGCTTGTACAATGCCAGCCATCTTATATACAAAGTCCAAGGTCAATGTGACTGCAGAAAAGCCTGGAGCTCGGTATATATCTGGTGTTTTCCAAATAACAGACAGGAGGAGCATGTGTGAAACTTTGGAGGGTTGGTATTAGTCTGAGAGTCTGGTAAGGACATTCAAGAGAATTGGTGCAGCTCGGGAGAAGTCCTGGAGATGTGCATGAGAGGTTCTAATTATGGTAGAGAAGATCACTGGCAGATAAATTGAGATGAGAGAGGAAAGATATATAGAAAATTCTCCATATACTTCAACACAGTAGTATTGCAGATATCTTCGAAAAAATAGCAATGAAGTTTTTTGTAGTATGTAATACTATTATATGGCAGTATATGGTAGGATCAATCAGACAATCTAGGGTTAAAGACCCCTAGGGCGTCTGAAAAATAGTAAAAAATACATTTAAAGTTTTTAAAAATGAAATGAAAAAAACAAAAATTCTAATCACCCCGCTTTCCCTAGAACTGATATAAATAAACTGTAAACATTATAAACATGCTATGTATCCTAAAATGTCCTATCAATCAAAATATAATAATGGTTATTCCCCAGGTTTAATCCAATAACGCAAAATAGCGCCCAAAGTCGAAAATGCCACTTTTTTGCCATTTTGAAAAATATAAAAAATTCTATACAAAGTGATCAAAAGGCCGTACAGTCCTTAAAATGGTGGCATTGAAAAAGTCATCAAAAGACGCAAAAAATTACACCACACACAGCTCCATACACAAAATATTCAAAAGTTTTTAGCGCCAGAATATAGCAAACTGAAGGATTTTTTTTATGTATAGAAGGTTTTAATTTTTGTAAATGTATGAAAACCTTATAAAACCTATACAAATTTGGTATCCCCATGATCATATTGACTTTTAGTAGTCCTGTCATTTGGGGTGCAAAACGAAAGTCGTCAAATCCAAGCCCACAAGAGAATGGCCCAATTGCATTTTTTTTACCAATTTCACTGCATTTGTAATTTTTTCCTGCTTCCCAGTACATGGCATGGAATATTAAATACCTTCACTATGAAGTGCAATTTGTTACACAGAAAACAAGCCCTCACACAGCTCTTTACACGGGAAATTAAAGAATTTATAGATTTTTGAAGGAGGGGATCGAAAAACGGAAACACAAAAACAAAAAAGAGCCAAGTCGTTAAGGGGTTAACTTTTTTTGGCTGCTACCTTGGAACCATCTTCTCATTTTGGAGGCTCGATCTGCAGTAATTCTTAACTAATGGCTTGTAATAATTATTGCCTTGCCTCATTATTCTCATTATTAGTACAGATTGAAATAATAAGTGAAAATTCATCCAGAGACTCAATGATGTAACTAGTAGGATGATGGACGCTGAGATAGTGAGATCTATACTCAATTATCATTATTATTATTATTATTATTATTATTGTAGTTATTAACAATGATAATGGCAATAAAAATAAAAGTATAAGAAATGTAAAGTACCGTATATACCCGAGTATAAGCCGACCCAAGTATAAGCCTAATGTTACCACAAAAACCTGGGAAAACCTATTGACTCGAGTATAAGCCGAGGGTGGGAAATGCATTAGTTACAGCCTCCCCAGTATATAGCCAGCCGGACCCTGCCCCATAGTATCTAGCCAGCACCAGCCCCCCAATATATATATTTTTTTTACTCGAGTATAAGCCGAGTTTAGGTTTTTAGCACTTTTTTTGGTGCTGAAAACTAGGCTTATACTCGAGTATATATGTTAATAAAAATATGATTTTATTATTGTTTAACTCAGCATTTGCTTATTATACTTTTATTGTTTATCATTTTCATTTATTTACATTTTATATTTTCTTCTTTTTAGTGCTATTATTAGGTTAATATTAGAGATGAGCGAACATGCTCGTCCGAGCTTGATGCTCGGTCGAGCATTAGGGTACTCGAAACTGCTCGTTACTCGGATGAATACTTCGCCCGCTCGAGAAAATGGCAGCTCCCGCCGTTTTGCTTTTTTGCGGCCAGAAACAGAGCCAATCACAAGCCAGGAGACTCTGCACTCCACCCAGCATGACGTGGTACCCTTACACGTCGATAGCAGTGGTTGGCTGGCCAGATCAGGTGACCCTGGGATAGACTAGCCGCTGGCCGCGCTGCTCGGATCATTCTGTCTCTGGATGCCGCTAGGGAGAGAGCTGCTGCTGGTCAGGGAAAGCGTTAGGGTGTTCTATTAGCTTACTGTTAGGCAGGAGTGATTCTCCAAGAACCCAACAGCCCTTCTTAGGGCTACAATAACGTTCTACTTTTTTTATTTTAATTTGCATCTATTACCATTTTGTGAGGAATTAGCAGGGGGACTTGCTACCGTTGTGTTTAGCTCTTAGTGGCACACATATCCATAGCAAAGACCGAAGTGGGAAAATTCAGTAGGGGTTGGATTTCTATTAGGCAATAACTCAGTGTCATCTCATCTGGCATAGTAGTGTGCTTCCTTTGATACTTGGCTAGAAAATAGCCATAGGAGAATACAAACAGCTTCTTGAAGCCTACAGTAGCGTTCTATATATTTGATTTCTGGTTGATCTGCTGGTGGCTGTAGTTTCTGCAGTGCATGTACTTGCCAATTCTGAGCAATTTGTAGTGAGACTTGCGACCGCTGTGTTCTGCGCTTAGTGGCGCACATATCCATAGCAAAGGCCGAAGTGGCAAAATTCAGTAGGGGTTGGATTTCTATTAGGCAATAACTCAGTGTCATCTCATCTGGCATAGTAGTGTGCTTCCTTTGATACTTGGCTAGAAAATAGCCATAGCAATAGGATAGGATTGTTTGGTTTTAAAAACTCAAAAAAAAACAAAAAACACAAAAAAAAAACACAAAAAAACACAAAAAAAAACAAAAAGAAGTAAAAAAAAAAAAAAAGTTATAACTCTCATTTTAAAAATGTTTAACCCGAGGGCTAGGGGTAGAGGACGAGGGCGGGGACGTGGGCGTCCAACTACTGCAGGGGTCAGAGGCCGTGGTCCTGGGCGGGGTGAGACACCACCTGCTGATGAGGGAGCAGGGGAACGCCGCAGAGCTACACTCCCTAGGTTCATGTCTGAAGTTACTGGGACTCGTGGTAGAGCACTGTTGAGGCCAGAACAGTGCAAACAGGTGATGTCGTGGATTGCTGACAATGCTTCGAGCAATTTGTCCACCACCAGTCAGTCTTCCACGCAGTCCACCCATGTCACCGAAATCCCCACTCCTCCAGCTCCTGCACCTCAGCCTCCTCCGCCCCAGTCTGCCCCCTCCCAGGAAAATTTGCCATTTGAACCGGCATACTCTGAGGAACTGTTTTCTGGACCCTTCCCACAGTCACAAACCACTTGTCCGGTTGCTGCTGAGCAATTTTCCGATGCCCAGGTTTTCCACCAGTCACAGTCTGTGGGTGATGATGACCTTCTTGACGTAGTGGAAGTGTGTAAAGAGGTGTCCGACGATGAGGAGACACGGTTGTCAGACAGTGGGGAAGTTGTTGTCAGGGCAGGAAGTCCGAGGGGGGAGCAGACTGAGGGATCGGAGGATGATGAGGTGACAGACCCAAGCTGGGTTGAGAGGCCGGGTGAACACAGTGCTTCTGAGACGGAGGAGAGTCCTCGACCTGAACAGGTTGGAAGAGGCAGTGGTGGGGCCAGACGGAGAGGCAGGGCCAGAGCTGGTGCATCAGCGCCACTGTCAACTAGTGAAGCTCCCGTGGTGAGGGCTCTTGCGGCGAGGGCTAGATCTTCAGAAGTGTGGAGGTTCTTTAAGGAAACACCGGATGACCGACGGACTGTGGTGTGCAACATTTGCCAAACCAGGCTCAGCAGGGGTTCCACCACTACTAGCTTAACTACCACCAGTATGCGCAGGCATATGAATGCTAAGCACCCCACTCAGTGGCAACAAGCCCGTTCACCTCCGGCCGTGCACACCACTGCTCCTTCCCCTGTGTCAGCTGCTAGTCAGCCCCCTGCCCAGGACCCTGGCACAAAAACCCCATCGTCGCCTCCACGATCCTCCACAGCATCCACCAGCGTTCAGCTCTCCATACCCCAGACGCTGGAGCGGAAACGCAAATATAGTGCAACCCACCCGCACGCCCAAGCCCTTAATGTGCACATCTCCAGATTGCTTAGCCTGGAGATGCTGCCCTATAGGCTAGTAGAGACCGAGGCCTTTCGCAACCTCATGGCGGCGGCCGCCCCTCGGTATTCGGTCCCCAGCCGCCACTACTTTTCCCGATGTGCCGTCCCAGCCCTGCACCAGCACGTGTCAGACAACATCATCCGTGCCCTGACCAACGCCGTTTCTGACAAGGTCCACCTGACCACGGACACGTGGACGAGTGCTGCCGGGCAGGGCCACTATATATCGCTGACGGCACATTGGGTTAACTTGGTGGAGGCTGGGACCGAGTCTGACCCTGGGGCTGCTCATATACTGCCGACGCCGAGGATTGCGGGGCCTACCTCGGTCCAGGTGTTTCAGGCCTACTATGCCTCCTCCTCCTCCCACCCCTCCTCCACCTCCTCCTCCGAACTACCATCCGTGGGCACGGCGCCATCAGTCGGTAGCTCTAGGCACAGCAGCAGTGCCGTCGCTAAGCGACAGCAGGCGGTGCTCAAACTGCTGAGCCTAGGCGACAAAAGGCACACCGCCCAAGAGCTATTACAGGGCATCACGGCGCAGACTGATCTGTGGCTGGCACCGCTGAACCTCAAGCCGGGAATGGTTGTGTGTGACAACGGCCGTAACCTGGTGGCGGCTCTGCAACTCGGCAGACTGACACATGTGCCATGCCTGGCCCATGTGTTAAATCTGATAGTGCAGCGTTTCCTCAAGACATACCCCAATCTGTCTGATTTGCTCACGAAGGTGCGCCGCATCTGTGCGCATTTCAGGAAGTCCAGCCCAGATGCTGCCACTCTCAGGGCAGCGCAGCGCCGCCTCCAACTGCCCGCTCACCGACTGTTGTGCGACGTGCCCACGAGGTGGAATTCAACACTGACCATGTTATCCAGAGTTTACCAGCAGCGCAGAGCGATTGTAGACTGCCAGATGTCAACTTCCACCAGAACTGGTAGTCAGGTCAGTCAGCTTCCTCAAGTCTACAATGAGGAGTGGACGTGGATGTCTGATATCTGTCAGGTGCTGAGTAACTTTGAGGAGTCAACACAGATGGTCAGTGGCGATGCCGCCATCATCAGCCTCACCATCCCGCTGCTTGGCCTGTTGAAAAACTCTCTGGTCAGCATGAAGTCGGAAGCTTTGCGCTCGTCACAAGAGACGGGGGAAGAATATTCCCTTGTTGATAGCCAAAGCACCCTGAGGTCTGTTTCTCAGCGCATATCGGAGGAGGTGGAGGTGGAGGAGGATGAGGAGGAAGAGGAGGAGAATGTTGGCGAGACACAAGAGGGGACCATTGTTGAGTCCTTCACTGTTCAGCGTGTATGGGCAGAAGAAGAGGAGTTGGAGGAGGAGGAAATGGACAGTCAGGCCAGTGAGGGGAGTGAATTCTTACGCGTTGGTACTCTGGCGCATATGGCAGATTTCATGCTAGGCTGCCTATCCCGTGACCCTCGCGTTCAAAGAATTTATTCCAGCACCGATTACTGGGTGTTCACTCTCCTGGACCCACGGTACAAGCAAAATCTTCCCACTCTCATCCCTGCAGAGGAAAGGAGTGTGAGAATGCATGAATACCAGCAGGCCCTGGTGCACAAGCTGAAACAGTATTTCCCTTCTGACAGCGCTAGCGACAGAGTGCGTAGTTCTGCGGGACAAGTAGCGAGGGAGAGTAGGCGAGCAGGCAGCTTGTCCAGCACTGGCAAGGGTACGCTTTACAAGGCTTTTGCCAGCTTTATGTCACCCCAGCAAGACACTGTCACCTGTCCCCAGTCTCGGCAGAGTAGGGCTGATCTTTACAGAAAGATGGTGAGGGAGTACGTAGCTGACCATACCATCGTCCTAAATGATCACACAGCTCCCTACAACTACTGGGTTTCAAAGCTGGACATGTGGCACGAACTGGCGCTGTACGCCTTGGAGGTTCTTGCCTGCCCTGCCGCTAGCGTCTTGTCCGAGCGGGTTTTCAGTGCAGCTGGTGGCATCATCACCGATAAGCGTACACGCCTGTCGACTGACAGCGCTGACAGGCTGACGCTTATTAAAATGAATAAAGGCTGGATTTCTCAGAATTTCCAATCTCCACCAGGTGAAGGAAGCTCAACCTGAATAATTGATCCACTCCTCCTCCTCCTCCTCATTTTCCTCCTTCTCCTCCTCTTTGTACAGTAAAGCAGAGGAAAATGGCTATTTTTTGACAGGGCCCACTGGCTCTTGCTATAGTACTTCATGCATTTAATTTTTCTGGAGGGCCACCTACCCGGTCCTCTGTTTTAAAAAATTTTTGGGACTGCCACATACAGGCACTCAATCTATTCCATTTTACTGGAGGGCCACCTACCTGCTCCTCTGGTTTGAAACATTTTTGGGACTGCCACATACAGGCACTCAATCTATTCCATTTTACTGCAGGGCCACCTACCTGCTCCTCTGGTTTGAACAATTTTTGGGACTGCCACATACAGGCACTCAATCTAATCCATTTTACTGGAGGGCCACCTACCTGCTCCTCTGGTTTGAAACATTTTTGGGACTGCCACATACAGGCACTCAATCTATTCCATTTTACTGCAGGGCCACCTACCTGCTCCTCTGGTTTGAACAATTTTTGGGACTGCCACATACAGGCACTCAATCTATTCCATTTTACTGGAGGGCCACCTACCTGCTCCTCTGGTTTGAAACATTTTTGGGACTGCCACATACAGGCACTCAATCTATTCCATTTTACTGCAGGGCCACCTACCTGCTCCTCTGGTTTGAAGAATTTTTGGGACTGCCACATACAGGCACTCAATCTATTCCATTTTACTGGAGGGCCACCTACCTGCTCCTCTGGTTTGAAGAATTTTTGGGACTGCCACATACAGGCACTCAATCTATTCCATTTTACTGGAGGGCCACCTACCTGCTCCTCTGGTTTGAAACATTTTTGGGACTGCCACATACAGGCACTCAATCTATTCCATTTTACTGGAGGGCCACCTACCTGCTCCTCTGGTTTGAAAAATGTTTGGGACTGCCACATACAGGCACTATCCAAATTAAATTGTCTCCATAGCAGCCTCCACACGTTGTCTCCATTGCTACCTCCAAAAGTCGTCCATATAGCTGCCTCCATACATCGTCCCTTTATCAAACGAGGTGTGTCAGGCAGAAATTTGGGTTGTTTTCATGGATTCCACATCAAAGTTGTTAACTTTGTCGCCACCCTGCTGTGTTATCCACAAAATATACTGGCAAACTTTTACCATTTAGGGATATTATTTCAGCGCTTCTTGCGCATCTGTTTACATTCCCCTCACCCGGCATATCCTAAACTTATAAGAACGCTACTACACTTGATCTTATACAAAAGGTTCTTAGAAGTGCTGTTTGGGGAGTAGCCTAGAGACAGGGGCTTGGATTGGCGAAAGCTCGCCTGGCAGCGGAGCGCCAGCTCCATGCGCATCATGCGCTTCTTGCGCATCTGTTTACATTCCCCTCACCCGCCATATCCCAAACTTATAAGAACGCTACTACACTTAACTTGGTGCAGGCTGGGACCGAGTCTGACCCTGGGGCTGCTCATATACTGGCGACGCAGAGAATTGCGGGGCCTACCTCGGTCCAGGTCTCAAAGGCCTACTATACCTCCTCCCACCCCTCCTCCACCTCCTCCTCCTCCGAATTACCATCCGTGGGCATGGCGCCATCAGTCGGTAGCTCTAGGCACAGCAGCAGTGCCGTCGCTAAGCGACAGCAGGCGGTGCTGAAACTGCTGAGCCTAGGCGATAAAAGGCACACCGCCCAAGAGCTATTACAGGGCATTCCACATCAAAGTTGTTAACTTTGTCGCCACCCTGCTGTGTAATCCACAAAATATACTGGCAAACTTTTACCATTTAGGGATATTATTTCAGCGCTTCTTGCGCATCTGTTTACATTCCCCTCACCCGGCATATCCTAAACTTATAAGAACGCTACTACACTTGATCTTATACAAAAGGTTCTTAGAAGTGCTGTTTGGGGAGTAGCCTAGAAACAGGGGCTTGGATTGGTGAAAGCTCGCCTGGCTGCAGAGCGCCAGCTCCATCACAAGATCCAACTAACATAGTTGCAGCACCTTTAATCTACTACTAGTTCACTGCCTCCATAATAATAATAATCTTTATTTATATAGCGTCATCATATTCTGCAGCGCTTTACAAATCATAGGAAACAAATACAAATGTAATGTAACAGAGCACAACATTTGTATGGAACAACAGGAGTGAGGTCCCTGCTCGCCAGAGCTTACGGTTTATGAAGATGATGGGGTAACACGAGGTAAAAGAATATTTAATGGTCAAGCCATTCTTCTTAGGGAATAGAACAAAATATAATAAATGGAATTGCTGTCGCTTGAAACACTCAGCCGTCATCTTATATACCAGGTCCAGGGTGAATGGGACTGCAGAGAAGTCTGGTGCCTGTTGGTTGCTGGATAACAGATGGGAGGACGACACAGGACGGGTTAGTAGAAGAGTTAAAACTTCATGCAGTTAATGAGTGTTATAGGCTTGCCTAAAGAAATGGGTTTTAAGAGCACGTTTGAAACTTTGGAGGTTAGGTATTAGTCTGATAGTCCGGGGCAGAGCATTCCATAGAATTGGTGCAGCTCTAGAGAAGTCTTGGAGACGCGAGTGGGAGGTCCGCACTAGGGTAGAGGTTAATCTAAGATCACTGGCGGATCTAAGAGCATGGGTTGGGCGATAGACTGAGATAAGAGAGGAGAGGTAGGGGGGTGCAGCATTATACAGAGCTTTATGGATGAGGGTTATTATTATTTTAAACTATTCGAAAGGAGACTGGCAGCAAGTGCAGCGACTGGCATGAACTGTAAGCATACATGGTCCCCTTATCAAACGAGCTGTGTCAGGCAGAATTTGGGGTTGTTTTCATGGCTTCCATGTTAACTTTGTCGCCACCCTGCTGTGTAATCCACAAAATATACTGGCAAACTTTTATCATGTAGCGATATTATTTGAGCGCTTCTTGCTCACCTCCTTTGGTTCCTCTCTGCCACCCATTGGTTTGAAGCCTGAGTCCATTTAGGGTATGTCGCCATGCCACTCTCTAGCCTGCCGCTGCTGCCGCTGCCTCTGCATGCCGTCCCCTATAGTGTCAGGGTCAATTATTGGATGTTTTAGATGCTATCTAGCTTCATTCTGTCACTCTGTCATGGCCATGCTGTTGCCCATAATTTTGGCATAATGGTGCGATTAGGCAGCCTCAGAGGCATCCATGCATGCTGCCCCTGCTGTTTCCTGTCCATTTCCGTGGTGTTTCCATCCTTTTCTGAGGTTCCCAGGTGTTTGGCCAAGCTTCCCTGTGCAGAGCCTTGGTCCCCTTGAAAAATGCTCGATACTCCCATTGACTTCAATGGGGTTCGTTATTCGAGACGAGCACTCGAGCATCGGGAAAAGTTCGTCTCGAATAACGAGTACCCGAGTATTTTAGTGTTCGCTCATCTCTAGTTAATATATAATATTCTGATTGTTTTCAATACTATTTATATTCTTAGACTAATGTGATCGCTACTATTTTTTTATATTTGCAATTATTATTTTTAAATTACCGTATATACTCGAGTATAAGCCGACCCAAGTATAAGCTGAGGCCCCTAATTTTACCACAAAATCCTGGTAAAATCTATATTTTTTTTACTCGAGTATAAGCCGATGTTTGGGTTTTCAGCACAATATATATTATATATTATTATTTAATTGCTGTTTTTATTATTATATTTGCATATTAAGTCATTTTTTTCAGGTTCTTATTATATACTTACATTATATATTATTTTATAACATTGTTTAAAAAATAATTTTTTTCTTTTGCAAAAATGAAGCAGACGGAATTTTCCATGACATTTCGGCTTCACGGAAGGATAAGAAAGGGACTTATGGACATAACAAATCAGCTGTCAGCTGGAGGTGACACTCAGAGCCACCGGCCCCGTGGAGTTAGAGCTTCATAAATGTTTTTATATATAGTTTGATTTTGACACTTGAAGCCGTAAGATATTGGTGTCATAAAAAACAGCCTTCGGCCCCGTTTCAGGATCAGGGTGCCTCATATTTCAGCCGATGCTGGAACAGTTTTTAAAAAGCCTTCGGGTAAACAATTTAATCGACTAAAATAGAAACAAGCCTCGAAAATAACTGGGCTATAAACACGTGTGAGAACAATGGGCCATAATTATACTATAAAAATACACATTCAGAAGGAGATTGAAGAACACTCTCCACTCGAGAGTTTCTGAAGCCACCCACTACTATCAGGTATGTGCTACATGGGTTGGATTTTAGGTTTTAGGCAAAATTGAATCCTGGTCTCTTCTACACCCTTCCAGAATAGTCATGTTCTTAGTCACTGACTTATAACATTTATCATATGATCAAGTCTTATTCTGTGATGCACCTATGAACTAGAATGCTTTACCTAATGCCACTACAATTACTTTCCAGTCTAGGTACATAATTGATACGGTTTTGGGTAAAATATTAAAAATATAGTTCCTAAATTTCAGGTTGATCGGGGTGAAATACCCACCACCCCCACAGCAACTGATAAACAGAGAGCAGAACATGAAGCAGACAGCACCGTTCTCGTTGTAATGGTCAGACAATGCTCCTGTAGACCAACTCCCACTTACTGTATATACTCAAGTATAAGCCAACCCAAATATGAGCATAGGCACCTAATTATACAAGAAAAAATTGGGAAAATGTATTGACTTGAGTCAATAAGCGAATGGTGGAAAATGTATAGGTCACAGCCTCCCCTCACTAATGAAATATTTAGCTGCAGCCTTCCTCCCCTTAACGACTTGGCCTTTTTTAGTTTTTTCACTTCCACTTTTCACTCACCACCTTCAAAAATCTATAACTTTTTTATTTTTCCACATAAAGAGCTGTGTTATGGCTTATTTTCTGCGTAACAAATCGCACTTCATAGTGACGGTATTTAATATTCTATGGCGTGTACTGGGAAGCGGGAAAAAAATTCCAAATGCAGTGAAAATGGTGAAAAAACGCATTTGTGACGTTTTCTTGTGGGCTTGGATTTTACAGCTTTCACTCTGCGTCCCAAATGACACGTCTACTTTATTCTATGGGTCGGTACGATCACGTGGATACCAAATTTGTATAGGTTTTATAATGTTTTCATACATTTAAAAAAATTAAAACCTCCTGTACAAAATATTTTTTTTTTATTTTGCCATCTTCTGGGGCCAATAACTTTTTCATACTTTGGTGTACGGAGCTGTGGATAGTGTCATTTTTTGCGAATTTTGATGCCGTTTTCATTACTAAAATTTTTGGGACTGTGCGACCTTTTGATCACTTTTTATAAATTTTTTTATATTTTTCAAAATGGCAAAAAAATGCCATTTTCGACTTTGGACGCTATTTTCCGTTACGGGGTTAAACATAGTGAAAAATCATTATCATATTTTGATAGATCGGGCATTTTCGGACGCGGCGATACCTAATGTGTTTATGATTTTTACTGTTTATTTATTTTTATATCAGTTCTAGGGAAAGGGGGGTGATTAGAATTTTTTGGTTTTTTTATTATATATTTTTTTTTTAAAACTTTTTTTTATTTTTACTTTTACTATTTTTCAGACTCCCTAGGGTACTCTAACCCTAGGTAGTCTGATCGATCCTATCATATACTGCCATACTACAGTATGGCAGTATATGTGGATTTTAATCCCCATGCATTACAATGTGCAATTAGCACATTGTAATACATGGGTTAAAACGAAGTAGCCTCGGGTGTTCGGAACACCCAAGGTTACCATGGCGACGGATCGCCGCTCCCCGTGACGTCATCGGGGAGCAGCGATCCACAACAAGATGGCGGCGCCCATGCAGCGCCATCTCTTTGAAGCCGCTGGCAGCATTGCCGGCGGCGATCGCGGAGAAAACACCCGCGATCGGTGCTAGCACCGATCGCGGTTGTTACCGGTAAGCCTTTGCTGCAATATGCAGCAAAGACTTACCGGCTATGGAGAGGGCTCGGCCCGCGAGCCCTCTCCATGCACCGGGACCCGGCGCGCGTCGGGAAGGGGTTAATGAAATGTAGCCCTCCTCCCACTTATGAAATGTTTAGCAGCCTACCAACACTATTAAATGTTTAGTAGCCTCCCCTCACTAATGAAATGTTTTGCAGCCTCCACTAACTAATGAATTGTTTCACAGCCTCCCTTCACTAATCAAATGTTTTGCAGCCTCCTCTCACTAATCAAATGTCTTGCACCCACCCCTCACTAATAAAATGTCTTGCAGCCACCCCTTACTAATCTAATGTTAAATAGCCTCCTCCAATAATGAATTGCCCAGCAGCCCTCGCTCACCAATGAAATGTTTACCAGCCCCCATTATTAATAAAATGTTTAGCAGCCTCCCCTCACTAATAAAATGTTCAGCAGCCACCCCTCACCAATAATGTCCAGCAGCCTCATTAAATTCCCTGCACCAGTCTCCCACAGAGGGCCACTTATTATACAAAAAAGTAACCTCAGTACTTACTTCTAGTGCTCTCCGCAGCTCCTCTTCTATCTCAGGGTTCCTGTTCAGCTGTGCAGATAGAGACAGGTCCTTGCGCTCTGCCCGTGGGACCCATCACTAACCATGCTGTTACACAGGAACCCTGAGAGAGAAGAGGAGCGTCGGGGAGCACTGGAGGTAAGTAAAGAGGTTTTTTTATATGCTCAAGTATAAGAGGAGTGGGGCTTTTTCAGCATAGAAATTATACTTGAGTATATATATGGACTATGAGCTAAGCTGCATTGCGCTAAGAGCAGCTAATCCATGGGGGTGCTGGGTGCTTACTAATCTGATATTTAGGACCTATGGAAATGTTGTAAATATATTTAGGCTGGAAACCACTTTTTACCATGAAGCAAGATGAATCTTAGCAGACCTGGACAGTATGACTCCACTCATTGTCCCAGCAGAAGGACAGCAAGATTAATGGTTCTGATCTCCATCCCAATTCAGATTATTCATATACAAGTTCTTCCTTGGAACCAAAGGAAAAAAGGCTGCAAGTATGTTGTGTCCATAACTTTGTAGGGCATGGAAAAGGACACCAATAGTTGTTGCCAAAACATTAGGTTCACACCATCCAATAACGTTAGTGAAATGCAAGAAGCCTGATATTAGAAGATATAGGGGCAGATTTACTTACCCGGTCCATTCGCGATCGTAGTTCCTCCGCCGTCCACCAGGTGGCGCTGAGCGCTGAAAAGCATCGGAACGCGCTAGAGTTCACCGGTTCGAGCTGAGTGAAGGTAAGTGCAAGCTCTGCAACAGATTTTTTGTTTTAAATGCGGCGGTTTTTCCGAATCTGTCGGGCTTTCGTTTGGCCACGCACCCCCGATTTCCGTCGCGTTCATGACAGCGCCGATGCGCCACAATCCGATCGCATGCGCCAAAATCCTGGGGCAATTCAGGGGAAATCGGCGCAAATCGGAAATATTCGGGTAACACGTCGGAAAAACGCGAATCGGGCCCTTATAAATGACCCCCATAGACTTGGGTTTGGTGCTCTACAGCTGATATGGATTTATTGGCCCCCAGAATGAATCTTCAACAATGGAGGACCGTATGTGAGCCTGGAGACAAGCAGACATGGACACTGTGTGAAACGATTGTATTGCTACTTGTGCACTACTACATTCACTGAACTATGGACCCAGTGCAGATGAAAGATCAACCACCAATAAATAAAGAGACTATTGGAGGTCATGGGATAGCCACCAATAAAAGGGATGATGGTTGAGAGCCTGGAGACTGTTAGTGGAACTGACCCTATTATCATAATCCATGATGTCACGAAAAACAGCAAGCTAAAGAGTCAACCATAACTTGTGACACAGATTTAGTCATCCGGGAATAACCTTGTATACACCGCAGAGCATCTTCAAACATACTAAAAATGAAAAAAAATGATACGTTGTTGTTGATGTCAAAGACATGTGATCTCAGATGACTGAATGGAGCTCGGGGCAGCATGCACTGTAAATACAAACTTGGGAATAGAGGGAATTGTAAAGGGAGGGGAAGGAGATAAGCTGTGACATCATCTATTGTCAGTAGTGATGTAATGATGGGTCAGTGTTATCTATATAGAGGTCATTGTACAGGGAGGGGAAGGAGATAAGCTGTGACATCATCTATTGTCAGTAGTGATGTAATGATGGGTCAGTGTTATCTATATAGAGGTCATTGTACAGGGAGGGGGAGGAGAAAAGCTGTGACATCATCTATTGTCAGTAGTGATGTAATGATGGGTCAGTGTTATCTATATAGAGGTCATTGTACAGGGAGGGGGAGGAGATAAGCTGTGACATCATCTTATGTCAGTAGTGATGTAATAATGGGTCAGTGTTATCTATATAGAGGTCATTGTACAGGGAGGGGGAGGAGAAAAGCTGTGACATCATCTATTGTCAGTAGTGATGTAATGATGGGTCAGTGCTATCTATATAGAGGTCTTTGTACAGGGAGGGGAAGGAGATAAGCTGTGACATCATCTATTGTCAGTAGTGATGTAATGATGGGTCAGTGTTATCTATATAGAGGTCATTGTACAGGGTGGGGGAGGAGATAAGCTGTGACATCATCTATTGTCAGTAGTGATGTAATGATGGGTCAGTGTTATCTATATAGAGGTCATTGTACAGGGAGGGGGAGAAGAAAAGCTGTGACATCATCTATTGTCAGTAGTGATGTAATGATGGGTCAGTGCTATCTATATAGAGGTCTTTGTACAGGGAGGGGAAGGAGATAAGCTGTGACATCATCTATTGTCAGTAGTGATGTAATGATGGGTCAGTGTTATCTATATAGAGGTCATTGTACAGGGTGGGGGAGGAGATAAGCTGTGACATCATCTATTGTCAGTAGTGATGTAATGATGGGTCAGTGTTATCTATATAGAGATCATTGTACAGGAGGGGGGAGGAGATAAGCTGTGACATCATCTATTGTCAGTAGTGATGTAATGATGGGTCAGTGTTATCTATATAGAGGTCATTGTACAGGGAGGGGGAGGAGATAAGCTGTGACATCATCTTATGTCAGTAGTGATGTAATGATGGGTCAGTGTTATCTATATAGAGGTCATTGTACAGGGAGGTGGAGGAGATAAGCTGTGACATCATCTATTGTCAGTAGTGATGTAATGATGGGTCAGTGTTATCTATACAGAGGTCATTGTACAGGGAGGGGGAGGAGATAAGCTGTGACATCATCTATTGTCAGTAGTGATGTAATGATGGGTCAGTGTTATCTATATAGAGGACATTGTACAGGGAGGGGAAGGAGATCACCTGTGACATCATATATTGTCAGTAGTGATGTAATGATGGGTCAGTGTTATCTATATAGAGGACATTGTACAGGGAGGGGAAGGAGATCACCTGTGACATCATCTATTGTCAGTAGTGATGTAATGATGGGTCAGTTTTGTATACATAGTGGTCATTGTACAGGGATGCGGAGATAAGCTGTGACATCATCTATTGTCAGTAGTGATCTAATGATGGGTCAGTGTTATCTATATAGAGGTCATTGTACAGGGAGGGGGAGGAGATAAGCTGTGACAGCATCTATTGTAAGTAGTGATGTAATGATGGGTCAGTGTTATCTATATAGAGGTCATTGTACAGGGAGGGGGAGGAGAAAAGCTGTGACATCATCTATTGTCAGTAGTGATGTAATGATGGATCAGTGTTATCTATACAGAGGACATTGTACAGGGAGGGGAGATAAGCTGTGACATCATCTATTGTCAGTAGTGATGTAATGATGGGTCAGTGTTATCAATATAGAGGTCATTGTACAGGAAGGGGGAGGAGATAAGCTGTGACATCATCTATTGTCAGTAGTGATGTAATGATGGGTCAGTGTTATCTATATAGAGGTCATTGTACAGGGAGGAGGGGATAAGCTGTGACATCATCTATTGTCACTAGTTATGTAATGATGGGTCAGTGTTATCTATATAGAGGTCATTGTACAGGGATAGGGAGGAGATAAGCTGTGACATCATCTATTGTCCGTAGTGATGTAATGATGGGTGAGTGTTATCTATATAGAGGTCATTGTACAGGGAGAGGGAGGAGATAAGCTGTGACATCATCTATTGTCAGTAGTGATCTAATGATGGGTCAGTGATATCTATATAGAGGTCATTGTACAGGGAGGGGGAGGAGATAAGCTGTGACATCATCTATTGTCACTAGTGATCTAATGATGGGTGAGTGTTATCTATATAGAGGTCAGTGTACGGGGAGGGGAGGAGATAAGCTGTGACATCATCTATTGTCAGTAGTGATGTAATAATGGGTCACTGTTATCTATATAGAGGTCATTGTACAGAGAGGGGGTAAAAGAGCTGTGACATCATCTAATGTCAGTAGTGATGTAATAATGGGTCAGTGTTATCTATATAGAGGACATTGTACAGGGAGGGGAAGGAGATAACCTGTGACATCATCTATTGTCAGTAGTGATGTAATGACGGGTCAGTGTTATCTATATAGAGGTCATTGTACAGGGAGGGGAAGGAGATAAGCTGTGACATCATCTATTGTCAGTAGTGATGTAATGATGGGTCAGTGTTATCTATATAGAGGTCATTGTACAGGGATGGGGAGATAAGCTGTGACATCATCTATTGTCAGTAGTGATGTAATGATGGGTCAGTGTTATCTATATAGAGGTCATTGTACAGGGAGGAGGAGATAAGTTGTGACATCATCTATTGTCAGTAGTGATGTAATGATGGGTCAGTGTTATCTATATAGAGGACATTGTACAGGGAGGGGAAGGAGATAACCTGTGACATCATCTATTGTCAGTAGTGATCTAATGATGGGTCAGTGTTATCTATATAGAGGTCATTGTACAGGGAGGGGGAGGAGATAAGCTGTGACATCATCTATTGTAAGTAGTGATGTAATGATGGGTCAGTGTTATCTATATAGAGGTCATTGTACAGGGAGGGGGAGGAGAAAAGCTGTGACATCATCTATGGTCAGTAGTGATGTAATGATGGGTCAGTGTTATCTATATAGAGGACATTGTACAGGGAGGGTAAGGAGATAACCTGTGACATCATCTATTGTCAGTAGTGATGTAATGACGGGTTAGTGTTATCTATATAGAGGTCATTGTACAGGGAGGGGGAGGAGATAAGCTGTAACATCATCTATTGTCAGAAGTGATGTAATGATGGGTCAGTGTTATCTATATAGAGGTCATTGTACAGGGAGGGGGAGGAGATAAGCTGTGACATCATCTTATGTCAGTAGTGATGTAATGATGGGTCAGTGTTTTCTATACAGAGGTCATTGTACAGGGAGGGGGAGGAGATAAGTTGTGACATCATCTATTGTCAGTAGTGATGTAATGATGGGTCAGTGTTATCTATATAGAGGTCATTGTACAGGGAGGGGAAGGAGATAAGCTGTGACATCATCTATTGTCAGTAGTGATGTAATGATGGGTCAGTGTTGTATACATATTGGTCATTGTACAGGGATGCGGAGATAAGCTGTGACATCATCTATTTTCAGTAGTGATCTAATGATGGGTCAGTGTTATCTATATAGAGGTCATTGTACAGGTAGGGGGAGGAGAAAAGCTGTGACATCATCTATTGTCAGTAGTGATGTAATGATGGGTCAGTGTTATCTATATAGAGGACATTGTACAGGGAGGGGGAGATAAGCTGTGACATCATCTATTGTCAGTAGTGATGTAATGATGGGTCAGTGTTATCTATATAGAGGTCATTATACAGGAAGGGGGAGGAGATAAGCTGTGACATCATCTATTGTCAGTAGTGATGTAATGATGGGTCAGTGTTATCTGTATAGAGGTCATTGTACAGGGAGGAGGAGGAGATAAGCTGTGACATCATCTATTGTCACTAGTTATGTAATGATGGGTCAGTGTTATCTATATAGAGGTCATTGTACAGGGAGAGGGAGGAGATAAGCTGTGACATCATCTATTGTCCGTAGTGATGTAATGATGGGTGAGTGTTATCTATATAGAGGCTATTGTACAGGGAGAGGGAGGAGATAAGCTGTGACATCATCTATTGTCAGTAGTGATCTAATGATGGGTCAGTGTTATCTATATAGAGGCTATTGTACAGGGAGAGGGAGGAGATAAGCTTTGACATCATCTAATGTCAGTAGTGATGTAATGATGGGTCAGTGTTATCTATATAGAGGACATTGTACAGGGAGGGGGAGGAGATAAGCTGTGACATCATCTATTGTCACTAGTGATCTAATGATGGGTGAGTGTTATCTATATAGAGGTCAGTGTACGGGGAGGGGAGGAGATAAGCTGTGACATCATCTATTGTCAGTAGTGATGTAATAATGGGTCACTGTTATCTATATAGAGGTCATTGTACAGAGAGGGGGTAAATAAGCTGTGACATCATCTAATGTCAGTAGTGATGTAATGATGGGTCAGTGTTATCTATATAGAGGACATTGTACAGGGAGGGGAAGGAGATAACCAGTGACATCATCTATTGTCAGTAGTGATGTAATGATGGGTCAGTGTTATCTATATAGAGGTCATTGTACAGGGAGGGGAAGGAGATAAGCTGTGACATCATCTATTGTCAGTAGTGATGTAATGATGGGTCAGTGTTATCTATATAGAGGTCATTGTACAGGGAGGAGGAGATAAGTTGTGACATCATCTATTGTCAGTAGTGATGTAATGATGGGTCAGTGTTATCTATATAGAGGACATTGTACAGGGAGGGGAAGGAGATAACCTGTGACATCATATATTGTCAGTAGTGATCTAATGATGGGTCAGTGTTATCTATAAAAAGGTCATTGTACAGGGAGGGGGAGGAGATAAGCTGTGACATCATCTATTGATAGTAGTGATGTAATGATGGGTCAGTGTTATCTATATAGAGGTCATTGTACAGGGAGGGGGAGGAGATAAGCTGTGACATCATCTATTGTCACTAGTTATGTAATGATGGGTCAGTGCTATCTATATAGAGGACATTGTACAGAGAGGGGAAGGAGATAACCTGTGACATCATCTAATGTCAGTAGTGATGTAATGATGGGTCAGTGTTGTATACATAGTGGTCATTGTACAGGGATGCGGAGATAAGCTGTGACATCATCTATTGTCAGTAGTGATCTAATGATGGGTCAGTGTTATCTTTATTGAGGTCATTGTACAGGGAGGGGGAGGAGATAAGCTGTGACATCATCTATTGTAAGAAGTGATGTAATGATGGGTCAGTGTTATCTATATAGAGGTCATTGTACAGGGAGGGAGAGGAGAAAAGCTGTGACATCATCTATTGTCAGTAGTGATGTAATGATGGGTCAGTGTTATCTATATAGAGGACATTGTACAGGGATGGGGAGATAAGCTGTGACATCATCTATTGTCAGTAGTGATGTAATGATGGGTCAGTGTTATCTATATAGAGGTCATTGTACAGGAAGGGGGAGGAGATAAGCTGTGACATCATCTATTGTCAGTAGTGATGTAATGATGGGTCAGTGTTATCTGTATAGAGGTCATTGTACAGGGAGAGGGAGGAGATAAGCTGTGACATCATCTATTGTCAGTAGTGATCTAATGATTGGTCAGTGTTATCTATATAGAGGTCATTGTACAGGGAGGGGAAGGAGATAAGCTGTGACATCATCTATTGTCACTAGTGATCTAATGATGGGTGAGTGTTATCTATATAGAGGTCAGTGTACGGGGAGGGGAGGAGATAAGCTGTGACATCATCTATTGTCAGTAGTGATGTAATAATGGGTCACTGTTATCTATATAGAGGTCATTGTACAGAGAGGCGGTAAATAAGCTTTGACATCATCTAATGTCAGTAGTGATGTAATGATGGGTCAAAGTTATCTATATAGAGGACATTGTACAGGGAGGGGAAGGAGATAACCTGTGACATCATCTATTGTCAGTAGTGATGTAATGATGGGTCAGTGTTATCTATATAGAGGACATTGTACAGGGAGAGGAAGGAGATAAGATGTGACATCATCTATTGTCAGTAGTGATGTAATGATGGGTCAGTGTTATCTATATAGAGGTCATTGTACAGGGATGGGGAGATAAGCTGTGACATCATCTATTGTCAGTAGTGATGTAATGATGGGTCAGTGTTATCTATATAGAGGTCATTGTACAGGGAGGAGGAGATAAGTTGTGACATCATCTATTGTCAGTAGTGATGTAATGATGGGTCAGTGTTATCTATATAGAGGTCATTGTACAGGGAGAGGGAGGAGATAAGCTGTGACATCATCTATTGTCAGTAGTGATGTAATGATGGGTCAGTGTTATCTATATAGAGGTCATTGTACAGGGAGGGGGAGGAGATAAGCTGTGACATCATCTATTTTCAGTAGTGATGTAATGATGGGTCAGTGTTATCTATATAGAGGTCATTGTACAGGGAGGGGGAGGAGATAAGCTGTGACATCATCTATTGTCAGTAGTGATGTAATGATGGGTCAGTGTTATCTATATAGGGGTCATTGAGCAGGAAGGAGGAGATAAGCTGTGACATCATCTATTGTCAGTAGTGATGTAATGATGGGTCAGTGTTATCTATATAGAGGTCATTGTACAGGGAGGGGGGGAGATAAGGTGTGACATCATCTATTGTCAGTAGTGATGTAATGATGGGTCAGTATTATCTATATAGAGGTCATTGTACAGGGAGGGGGGAGATAAGCTGTGACACCATCTATTGTTGGTAGCTATGTAATGATGGGTGAGTGTTATCTATATAGAGGTCAGTGTACGGGGAGGGGAGGAGATAAGCTGTGACATCATCTATTGTCAGTAGTGATGTAATAATGGGTCACTGTTATCTATATAGAGGTCATTGTACAGAGAGGCGGTAAATAAGCTTTGACATCATCTAATGTCAGTAGTGATGTAATGATGGGTCAAAGTTATCTATATAGAGGACATTGTACAGGGAGGGGAAGGAGATAACCTGTGACATCATCTATTGTCAGTAGTGATGTAATGATGGGTCAGTGTTATCTATATAGAGGACATTGTACAGGGAGAGGAAGGAGATAAGATGTGACATCATCTATTGTCAGTAGTGATGTAATGATGGGTCAGTGTTATCTATATAGAGGTCATTGTACAGGGATGGGGAGATAAGCTGTGACATCATCTATTGTCAGTAGTGATGTAATGATGGGTCAGTGTTATCTATATAGAGGTCATTGTACAGGGAGGAGGAGATAAGTTGTGACATCATCTATTGTCAGTAGTGATGTAATGATGGGTCAGTGTTATCTATATAGAGGTCATTGTACAGGGAGAGGGAGGAGATAAGCTGTGACATCATCTATTGTCAGTAGTGATGTAATGATGGGTCAGTGTTATCTATATAGAGGTCATTGTACAGGGAGGGGGAGGAGATAAGCTGTGACATCATCTATTTTCAGTAGTGATGTAATGATGGGTCAGTGTTATCTATATAGAGGTCATTGTACAGGGAGGGGGAGGAGATAAGCTGTGACATCATCTATTGTCAGTAGTGATGTAATGATGGGTCAGTGTTATCTATATAGGGGTCATTGAGCAGGAAGGAGGAGATAAGCTGTGACATCATCTATTGTCAGTAGTGATGTAATGATGGGTCAGTGTTATCTATATAGAGGTCATTGTACAGGGAGGGGGGGAGATAAGGTGTGACATCATCTATTGTCAGTAGTGATGTAATGATGGGTCAGTATTATCTATATAGAGGTCATTGTACAGGGAGGGGGGAGATAAGCTGTGACACCATCTATTGTTGGTAGCTATGTAATGATGGGTCAGTGTTATCTATATAGAGGTCCTTGTACAGGGAGCGGGAGGAGATAAGCTGTGACATCATCTATTGTCAGTAGTTATGTAATGATGGGTCAGTGTTATCTATATAGAGGTCATTGTACAGGGAGGAGGAGGAGATAAGCTGTGACATCATCTATTATTGGTTGTGATGTAATGATGGGTCAGTGTCATACCGGGAGAAAGAGGGACAAAAGTTCCCACCCCCTTTTTCTAAATCACAACCCTTGCCCCACCCACAACAATTGCATAATTTTAACATGTCCTCCATCATCCTACTGTAGCCCCCGTCCTCCAGCCTCTTCCTGTCCTCCAGCCTCCTGCAGCCCCCTGTCCTCGAGCCTCCGCCTCCTGTTTTTCAGTCGCCCCTGTCTTTCACTCTCTCCTGTAGCCTCATGTCCTTCGAACTTCCTCCTATGGCCTCCTGTCCTCCAGCCTCCTCCTGTAACCTCCTGATCTCCAGCCTCCTCCTGTCGCCCCCTGGCTACTAGCCTCCTCTTGTCTTTCAGCCTTCTCCTGTATCTTCTTGTCCTCCAGCCTCCTCCTGTAGCCTCTTGTCCTCCAGCCTGCTCT
Organism: Engystomops pustulosus; assembly: GCF_040894005.1. Taxonomy (NCBI): domain Eukaryota; kingdom Metazoa; phylum Chordata; class Amphibia; order Anura; family Leptodactylidae; genus Engystomops; species Engystomops pustulosus. The sequence continues at coordinate 26,240,925 of NC_092412.1, read as the reverse complement.
TGTGACCTTCTGTCCACAAGTCTCCTCATGTGGCCCACTGTCCTTTAGCCTCCTATCCTTCAGCTTCCTCCTGTGGCCCCCTGTCCTCCAGCCTCATGCTGTTCTCCAGCATCCTCCTGTGGCCCTCTGTCCTCCTTTACTCACCTTTCCATCGTTCCCCACAGTCCTGCTTCCTCCTTTTCCCGGGCCTGAGACATGACGGTGAGATGGGGCAGTCCAATTGGTAGTGGCTTCTCCCCTCAGATAGCCTCACCCCCTCGCCTTGTCACATCAGAGATGTGGGATTGGAGGAAGTTTTTTCTTTAAACAGGAGCTGGTCCAGTCTCCAAAAGCCAGGACTGTCCCACCAAATCCTGGATGGTTGGGAGCTACGCTGTACCCCATAATCTGTACAGTAATGTGGAATATGATGGTGCAAGAAAAATAAAGCTTTATTATTGTTATTAAGTTTTGAATTGGTTTTTGGCCTGAAGACTGAAAGGGGTCAATCCAGCAACTTCACTTAATGATCATTTAATTATTTGTTGGCCAATATTGACATATGCTTCAGGGTGTTGTCCTGCTGGAGCACTATGTTGTCCTTTTCATACAAATAGTTTTGGAGTGTATTGAATAATTTCATATAGCTCAGCATTGAGACCAAAGTACATCCTGGTCTAATATCCAATACATTATAACACCAGGCTTCCCCCAATGTACTTGACAGTTATTGACATTTCTCGATCCATTACCCACTTGATTCTTTTACACCCATTTGTATCTACCAGAGCCCAAGTTATTGAGTTTCGTTTCATCACTACAATTCACCTACTTCCAATATTCTTGTCAAGACAAGGAAGAAGTTCTAGCCTTGCGCTTCCCATAACTCCAGTCCCTGCCTACTTGCCAGCCCTGCACTTAATCGCAGGTGACATCTGGGTGGTGGTCCGTATCCTGCACAGAAAAGAAAGAGAGACAGACAATGAGACACAAAACAGATAAATAGGTTAAGTAAGACAAACCAGGTAAAAACCAAGATGGAGATGAGGTACAGAATCGTGAAGCAAGGAAAGGCATGTATCTAGACATCAATTTGACACCAAAAAACACAGCAGAGTACAGCAGTATCTCAAGAGCAAGAGACTAGTTTAACAACCACTGGATGAAGTGATAGGTAAGTTCTGAGATGCAGAAAATAAAAATCAGCCCTCTACAGCACATACACCTAGATTCAGCCAAGAAAACTTCAAACTGCAGGAGTTCTGATACTTCTACTTCCACAAAATGGTGTTCAGAAATCCAAAATGCTTCCCTCTATGCATCTCATTATTGATCCTAACTCATGACCGCCCTCTATGGGAGAGTTAACAAATCAAAGTCACATTAGAAACTGATGAAAATCATCTAAGCTTAAAGTTTATGTTCCGACGTAAGCAAATATTTCAGTGGAATACATCGCGCTGGTTGTATTTATAATGTCATTAAACTGTGAAAATATAAGCGTGCAGATGATACAGATGTTCACACTGTAACGCGCCCTCTGGGAGAGACTAATGTGAGACGCTTAATGTGCCAGCTGTCTTTAGCGATGCATTAGGATCAAGCATAAAATAGGGGGAGGATTCCACGATGTAATTTGCTAACCGATGCCATAAAGTGTTACTAAAGTAATCTGCGTCTCTGTGTCCTGAGAACATTAAGATGAAAGTGTGTAATTACTTCCTAAGAGAAACATGCCAAGTGAGCAAATCTGACATTGTCTTGGTTAGTTTTTAATGAGAATGAGCACGGTGTAATTCTTCCTCCAACCAGTGGTGGTGCTGCAGGGAAGTTGACCACCTGGTGCCAGGTTTACCCACAGATTTCAGATGATTGCTAGGGGTTCCAGCAGAAGGACACTTTCTGGTCAGCTTATAGTTAAGGGACCCTCTTAACAAGTAGAGATTGTCTATCCCTCACTATACTTAAAGGGGTCTTACCTCTAGGAGAGGAAGGAGATCAGATATTGCTAGTGCAATTTTGATTGGAGCTGTAGGACACACGCTTGACCTGCCACTTCACTCAATGGGGGGGGATTTATAACGACTGAGGCTTAGTCTTGATATTTGCCCTCTACTCTGTCGGAAAGCAATCTCTTCCGGGCTATAGTAAATACGGTGGACCAGGCCATCCATGTCCCCACCAGCCTACTTTACTGTCAAGAGAGGTGGAAATTTTTCCAAAATGGCAACAATGCAGATTTTTTAAAAGAATTAAATGATAATTGTAAAAGACACTAAACAATAATTAGAAAACACTTTCAGGTACCTGCAAGTTATTGATTAATCTGGAACCCAGTACTCATTTCCTTAATTATCTGATCTGGTTATGGTTATGATATGGCAGCCTAACTTTCCAGTTTTTACTGACCTTTGCAAAAATGGTGTGCTGTTTCAATGTCACTGTAACCCTGTGATTTCTAGAATATTGCATCTTTACAACATCAGAAACTCTTTCAAGTCCTTGAAGAAGTCTGTTCACCCTTGAAAAAGACAAATGCAAGAGAGGACGGGATAATGCGGAGAATCTCCATGGGTAATTGTTTCAACACTGCAGCTGGAATTGTCTTGTCATACAGTGTCTCGATGTTTGAGAGCAATTGGTCTGAAAGCCCACTGTGCAGTGACCAAACCTCTCATTAGCAGAAATAAAGGCTGTACTTACCTTTGCTGAGGAGCGTATTATGTGGACAAAGTAGAAGTGGTCCACAGTTCATTTTATTGATGAAAGCCAGTTTATTTTATTTGGATCTGATGGAATACATTACGTTGTCAAGAAACTGGGGAAAGACTGAACCCAAAGTGTGTAAAGAAGTCAGTGAAAGTGGTCGAGGAAGTGACATGGTTTGGGCAATGTTTTCTATAGTAGGAATTAGACCTCTCACACAGCTACATGGCAGAGTGAATGCAAGTGTGTATCAGACCCGCAGGGCCAGGCAGGGCCACAAGAGAATAGGAGAAGGGAGAGGGATAAGTATAAGTTTGTTTCATTTTAAAAGACCCTCCCCCCTCCATATGTTAAAAAATAACTATTCCTGGACAACCCCATTGGTCCATGAAGTCCAACCTAAACTACTACTTGCCCTCCTGAGTTGGACTGTCCCACCAGAGTACCATAGGATCTCAGTTTCCCCTAAGTTTAAGCAGAGGAATGATCCATTTTGAGTTGACTGTAGTGAACACAGGATTCTAGGGTCTACATTATGGATCACATGCTATTTATTTATTTAACCTATGGAAAGGACTGGCCAGGGCCGCCTTGTATATAGTCATTATAGCATCCACTCTTCCTTTTGTTACCCGCTATAACCCCCTCAGTAAGATGCAGATAACGGTAGAGATGGGAATCTATTTCCTTACCCGTCAAAAAACAGTGGTGTTATCTCCAAAACTGTAACATGACATTTGACGTTAATCGTAAGAAAAAAATGATAATTCTGTTTCCTGGCAAAGTCTCATTTATGATCTCGGGATCAAAGGATTTTGTTATTTTAGTGGCATTGCTTTTTGCATAAATTGTGTACATTGCTATACAATAGCAGAACCCTGTGAACTGGGGTGGGTTTGGTATTATGGTAGGTAGGTAAAATTATGTCTTGGGATCTCCCTAACGCCAAACTCATTTTTGTGATATGGTGCTAATCTCCCCCTTCATATTTTCATCTAGTTTCTTTCCTTTTGGATAAACTGAAGGAGAAAAAACTAGACTGAGAGGAAGAGTGAACGGAGTGGACTAGGAGAATAGGGGTTTGGAAGGGTGGGGTAGACAAGGAGGATAGTGGGGTGGACAAGGAGTATAGTGGGGTGGACAAGGAGTATAGATGAGAGGACAAGGAGTATAGATGAGAGGACAAGGAGTATAGTGGGGTGGACAAGGAGTATAGATGAGAGGACAAGGAGGATAGTGGGGTGGACAAGGAGTATAGTGGGGTGGACAAGGAGTATAGATGAGAGGACAAGGAGGATAGTGGGGTGGACAAGGAGTATAGTGGGGTGGACAAGGAGTATAGATGAGAGGACAAGGAGGATAGTGGGGTGGACAAGGAGGATAGAGGAGAGGACAAGGAGGATAGTGGAGTGGAAGAGAAGCATAGTAGAGTGGAACGGGATAGCAGGATAGCAGAATGGACGGAAGGATAGTGGAGAGGACAAGTAACAAAGCGGGGTGGAAAAGGAGAATAGTGGAGAGGACAGGTCGGATAACGCAGTGGACAAGGAGGATAGAGGAGAGGACAAATAACAAAGCGGGGTGGACGAGGAGGATAGTGGAGAGGACAAGTAACATGGAGTAACACACCCCATCAGCCACCATCTTATATACAGAGTCCAACATGAAAGTAATTGCAAAGAAGCCTGGAGCTTGGTATCTGGTGTTTTCTGGATAACAGGCAGGAGGAGGACACAAAATGGGTTAGCAAAGAGAGAGTTGAAGTCTCATGTGTTAGCGAGTGTGATAGGCTGCCTAAACAGTTTTAAGAGCATGTTTGAAGCTTTGGAGGTTGTATATTAGTCTGATAGTCCGGGGAAGGGCATTCCAGAGAATTAGTGCAGCTCAGGAGAAGTCCTGGAGACCTGCATGAGAGGTTCGATTTAACGTAGAGATTAATCTAAGATCACTGGCAGATCGAAGAGCACGTGTTGGGCGATAGACGGACATGAGAGAAGAGAGATAGGGAGGCGCAGCATTGTGCAGAGCTTTGGGGATGAGTGTTATTAATTTAAACTGTATTCGGAAGGAGATGGGCAAACAATGCAGTCATTGGCACCAACTGGAGGCATCAGTGTATAACGTTTGGTTTGAAAGATGAGCCTGGCTGCTGCATTGAAAATAGATTGTAAAAGAGAGAGTTTCTTGAGTGGAAGACCAATTAGTTAGGAGTTACAGAAATCTAGACGACAGTGAATCAGAGCAACAATTAGCATTTTAGAGGTTTCCATTGTAAAAAATGGGCAGATTCTGGAGATATTTCTGAGATGAAAGTGGAGAGGAGAGTTTGGAGTCCAGCACAACCCCAAGACAGCGGACCTGCTGCCTCGGTGCTATAGTGATCCCACAGACCGAGATAGAGAAGTCAAGGTTGGGTTGGTTAGTAGATGGTGGAAAGTCCTAGAAAAATTAAGTTTTTAGAAGAGAGAGGACATGATGTTAGAGACAGCAGAGAGACAATCACTGGTGTTCTGGAGTAAGGCAGGAGTGATGTTATGTGCCGAAATATATACTGAGATAAAGAACCAGAATTATTGGTGAAGATGAAAGAGAGGGAGCCCCACACTAAAGACATAAGGGTCAGGGGTTATCTACCCCGCTCTCGTGCCTTTCCCACAACCCCTGGACGCATTGCATGCTATCTTATTTGCTGAAATTGTAGCTCTTTAAGATAAAGGAATATTTTGAAGGTTCTTGTAAGATTATATCAAAGGAAATTGGGCCAACCAGGACCGGCCGTGTCTCGTGCGATATGTATGCACCAGCACAGAGTGTATACTCCCTATAATTGATATAGATCCTCCCCCGCTACATACGGATGATATTCGGGAAATCATCAATCCCAGCAGGTGCACCTTCCAGGGTCTGCGTGGGAGGTGATGTTAGCAGTCGCAGCCCACACACCATCAGTGTATAGTGCAATATGGTCAAGTGTGGAGATATAAACACAATCTGTCTCGAGTCTTGGATGGAGATACAATCTACGTCTTCATAGAGTCTTAGCTTCACTTTCTAATCTTTAGCTAATTTTCTGTTAAACATAAGATAAGATTCATATAGATAATTCTTGACATTTCTTAAGGGCATTTATATTCCAGAATTGTAGCTTGTCACACTGTTGTGTCCCTGGAAATCAGAATAATTAAAACTTTGTGCATGTTGTTAGTAGCAGCAGGACTGTGAAATATGGATTACAAGATTTTAGCTTCTCCAAGTGCACTGAGGGATGTCCTCACATTGCTGTGCTCTTAGCTTTCTGCATATTGTAACAGGCATTGTCCCTGTAGATCTGAGTATTTGTACCTTTGTTTATGTTGTTAGTAGTAGCAGGACTGTGAAATAGGGATTTATATTACAGGATTGTCACTTCACCAAGTGCACTGAGGGCATGTCCTCACACTGCTGTGCTCTTAGCTTTCTGCAACTTGTATTAGGTATTGTCCCTGCGGATCTGTGTATTCATACCTTTGTGTATGTTGTTAGTAGAAGAAGCACTGTGAAATATGAATTTAATTCCAGGATTGTAGCTTCTCCAAGTGCACTGGAAGTCATGTACTCACACGGCTGTGTTCTAAGCTTTCTAAATCTTGTAATAGGCATTGTCCCTTGAGATCTGAGTATTTGTACCTTTTTTATGTTGTTAGTAGCAGCAGGACTGTGAAATATGGATTTATATTCCAGGATTGTAGCTTCTCCAAGTGCACTGAGGGCATGCCCTCACACTGCTGCGCTCTTAGCTTTCTGCAACTTGTATTAGGGATTGTCCCTGGATATCTGTTTATTCATACCTTTGTGTATGTTGTTAGTAGCAGCAGGCCTGTGAAATATGAATTTATATTCCAGGATTGTTGCTTCTCCAAGTGCACTGGAAGTAGTGTCCTCACACTGCTGTTTTCTAATCTCTCTTCAGACAGTGTTAGGCATTTGTCCTGGAGAGATGTGTAATTTTATCTTTGTATAGGTTGTTAGTAGCAGCAGGACTGTAATAAATGGATTTATATTCCAAGTTTGTAGCTTTTCCAAATGCACTATGTGACTGTCCTCACACTGCTGTGCTCTTGTCTCTCTGCATTCAGCTCCTCTATTTAATTATACTTCTAAATGTACATCATCACAGCAAAGCATAGATAAAACTTAGTAGTTAAAAGACTATAAAAAAGACAATACAAGACAACATATAAAGCAGGAAAAAGACTCTTACCCAAAAATAGCAGATCAGGACTTCAGGGAAAAGCGTTTGATTCATTTTCGACAGAAACAAAGATGTAATGAATGTGGGTTTCACAATTTTGCAGGTGGGGGTCAGTATTAGGGGCCTCTGGGTAATGCAGTAAAGATAAAAACAAATGCCACTTGCGATGGTCTGCGAGCGGAGACAGCACATCGCATCACCTCACTGTAACACTCCCTTTGGTCCTCATTATTTTTGACTGCTCAGAAGTTTTTACGTCCCGGCAGTGGCCAAACACAGCGTAAACACCATAAAAATCCAGAATAGGTCCAAAGTATCAGACACCACCTGACAGATAACATCACTTACTTATCACTCCCTTTAAAAGTAATTGGGGGGTCCACTACCTCTAAAACCTTCCCAGAAATCTCAAATTTCATAGAATATTAAGTTTTATCTTCTTGCAAATGAGCTTCTTAATATAACAGGATGGAGAGAGGTGGGAGGGGGAGGTGCTGTGACCCCTAATTTTTTTGTCAGCGGAAATGGTTGATTTGTAGATTTGGTTTTCATCTGGAGATTTTAATGGAAAAACAGGCAGTTCCCAGGTTGCGTACAAGATAGGTCTCATAGGTCTGTTCTTAAGTTGAATTTGTAAGTAAGTGGAAACTTTATATTTTATAATTGTAGATCCAGACGCTTACTTTTCAGTACTTTTGGTTTCAGGCCTTCGTCTGGCCGATTATAGCACCCGCATCATGATATGAGTGACCTCCTCAGACACGGGAAGTCACTTCCATTTTCCAAGCAACGTGGGAATCGGCTGCTCAAGTGTGGTAAGTGTATGTTCTTTTTTTGTCTTGGATTTCCAGGTGAAACCACTTTAAAGGAAATCCACCACCAGGATGAAGGATTGTTAATCCAGCACACTGACATACTCTTTAAGCTCCCTATCTCCTTGTTGTTGTTTTTTTTTTAAAAAGGCTTTAAAAATGATGCAAATGAGCCTTTGAGCAGAGAAGGCACACACCAGCATGTGCAGTACAGACCAAAAGTTTGGACACACCTTCTCATTCAAAGAGTTTTCTGTATTTTCATGACTATGAAAATTGTAGATCACACTGAAGGCATCAAAACTATGAATTATCACATGTGGAATTATATACTTAACAAAAAAGTGTGAAACAACTGGAAATAAGTCTTATATTCTCGGTTCCTTCTGCTCTGATTACTGTTTTGCACACTCTTGGCTTCTTTTGAGGAGCTTCAAGAGGTAGTCACCTGAAATGGTTTGCACATCACAGGTGCCGTGTCAGGGGTAATAAGTGGGATTTCTTGCCTTATAAATGGGGTTGGGTCTGGTGGATACACAGCTGATTCCTACTGAATAGACTGTTAGAATTTGTATTGCGGCTAGAAAAAGCAGATTAGTAAAGAAAAACGAGAGGCCATCATTACTTTAAGAAATGAAATGAAAAATTGGGAGAACTTTGAAAGCGTCCTCAAGTGCAGGTGTAAAAAGCATCAAGGGCTACAAAGAAACTGGCTGACATGAGGACCACCCCAGGAAAGGAAGACCAAGAGTCACCTCTGCTGCGGAGCATAAGAGTCACCTCTGCTGTGGAGGATAAGTTCATCCGAGTCACCAGCCTCAGAAATCACAGGGTAACAGCAGCTCAGATTAGAGACCAGGTCACTGCCACACAGGGGTCCAGCAGCGGACACATCTCTACAACAACTGGTAAGAGGAGACTGTGTGCAGCAGCCTTCAGGGTAACATTGCTGCTAGGAAACCACTGAGGACAGGCAACAAGAACAAGAGACACAAGGAATGGACGTTACACAAGAAGAAATCAGGGCTTTGGTCTGATGAGTCAGAATTTGAGATCTTTGGTTCCTGCCACCGTGTCTTTGTTCATGGCATAGTATTCCATCCAATGCATTTATTTGGACCATCATATTTTATTTTACAGGACAATGACCCCAAACACAACTCCAGGCTATGTAAGGGCTATTTGACCAAGAAGGAAAGTGATGGGGGCTATGCCAGATGACCTGGTGTCCACAGTCACCAGACCTGAACCCAATCGAGATGGTTTGGGGTGAGATGGACCGCAGAGTGAAGGCAAAAGGGCCAACAAGTGCTAAGCATCTCTGGGAAGTCTTTCAAGACTGTTGGAAGACCATTTCAGGTGACTACCTCTTGAAGCTCATCAAGAGAAGCCAAGAGTGTGCAAAGCAGTGATCAAAGCAAAGGATGGCTACTTTGAAGAACCTAGAATACTAGAATTCCACAATTCCACATGTGATAATTCATAGTTCCGATGCCTTCAGTGTGAATCTACAATTTTTAAAATCATGAAAATACAGAAAACTCTTTGAATAAAAATGCGTGTCCAAACTTTTGGTCTGTACTGTTAGTGTGCTGGGTTTACAATCCTTCATCCTGGTGTGACCCCCTCCTCCACATTGCTCTTCTTTAAGCTTCTTCTGCCCTTGTTTTTACAGAGAAACATTTATGCAAATGAGCCTAAGTGACTCCGGGATCCATAGCAGTTGATTAAACTCATAGCCCCACAGGCTCATTTGCATCATTTTTACAAGGGTATAAGGGTATAAGAAGCTAAATGGAAACCTCAGATGAAGCACACACCTGTATGTCATTGTGCTTGGTTTACAATCCTAGATCCTGGTGGTAGATGTCCTTTAATCCGTAGTATACTCCCTATAGACATCAGACTTTGGTAGAGTGCCCCTTTAAGCCCATTGTTATAAGCAATTATTTTCAAATTGAAATATAATTAAAAAGTTGGGTTTTAATCTTAAAATTAATTTCAGCTGTGAGGAAGAGAACTCGATGCTTCAAATTTTTTTGTTTTCGGGAAGATTTAGTATTCCAGGCGGATGCTGTCTCTGTGATAAACTCCTTTAATTGTTAGTGAAAAGCTGCTATTGTTTTTCTTATCATAAATAATAAAGACAGAGAATTCTAATTATTCTGTAATGGAAACTTCCTCCCTGTTGGTTGCAAGTCTTTCCCTTCGTTTGCTTGTGTTTTATTAAAGAAGCGCTACACATTGTGAAATACGCGGGAGCGATGGAGGGAATCGGTTATGTGGTTACTCAGTTGGAAGTGAACAGGCAGATTATTTTTGAGGAAGTGAATCTAAAAATGTCAAAAACATCAAAAAAGAGGATTTCGAATGCATTTAGAATTGGAGGCGATATCTGTCATTAGCCGGTATGTCTGATTGTTAACAATTTAGATAGATTTTATGTTTTCCAAATTGTTATTTTACAGGGAACCTGTCATCTGGAGCCCCCGTTCTGTCTCCCCCATGTCCCCATAGAGAATAACGTGCACATTGCCAAAGCTTGTCAGGAACCAGGGGTAGTGGACCCACTCGGACCACCGGGTACGATGACGTAAGCCAGCACCTTGGACCGGAGTCTAAGTGGCACCTGGTCTTCACCAGAGCCCGCCGTAAAGCGGTTTGGACTTGCTGCAGCGTGGTACCACCAGGTCGTTCCACAGGCACGACTTTGTCCGCAGTGGCGGCCAAGGCGTGGTACAAAGTCGTGAGGCAGAAGCGTGGTCGGGGACAGGTAGGAGGTCAGGACAAGCAGCACAGGATAAAAATCAGGGAGGTAGCGGTAGGTCAGGATAGGCAGCACGGGAGCAAAGTCTGGAACGGAATCGAGGTCACAACGGGAAATCAGGATAATCGCACAAGGCAAGGAAGACAGCTTTCTCTCAGGCATAGAGAACAAAGATCCGGCAGGGGACACAAGAAGGGGCTGGAAATTTAACAGAACGGGCGGGCGGCTAGCGCCGTACCATCGCAGCCGGCGTTGGATCTAGGCGAGGTGAGTGAGATAGGGGGGCATGAGTGCGTCAATAGAACTGGCCTTTATGATATTATCTAAAGTTAGACCTTTTCTTCTGCGGAGCAGTGTCCCGTGTCCGATGGATGTGGCCACCCTCAGGAAACCGCTCCGTCATGCTTTAATTTCAAATGTATAAACCACCCATATCCCTGCTATTTGAAATAGACGCATGACAGATTGGTTTCCCGAGGGTGGGCGGGGGAACCGTTTCTCACTGGCCACACCCATGGGACACGGCTCTGCAGAAGAAAAGGTCTAACTTTTCTTTTTATCCGAAAAGGCCAGTTTTATTATAAAAACACTTTGGCAGTGTGCACACTATTCTCTATGGGGGAGCTAGAGTTTGTCTTGACAGAAGGAAGTATAAGTTTCTCTGCCTTTGGTCCCAAAACATGTGCCCCTATTACTTCCCCTATATGCTTTGAGGAAACTGTGCCACATCCCATCCTGCATCTGGATCATCAGCAAATAACCAAGAGCCAGAGGTCAACCAAACTGTGTGGCAAAAGTTTTAAAGTGTTTTTTCAGCTTTTCAGTGCTGATAACCTCCCAAGCTCTAAACGGTAAAATAGTGTGGGGGGGGGGGGGGGTCCAACATTCGTAACCAGTCTGTACAATGTGCAGTTACCTGTGTGGTGTACTGGGGGCGCCAAATTCAGGATTTCTGGCCACGTTCTTCATGAATCCGGTGTGACCTGCACTGCTCCGACAGAGTGCACCATCTTTTTTTTGGTGCACCTTCAACCTTAGGCGTGCAACACAATTATGTTGCACTTTGCATGATCCGCACGGTCCGACTGAGCACCAGAACACCCAATTTGTGTCACATGGTGACCAGTGCAGCCGCACAAAAAAAGGGTCACGTGCCACACAAACGTGGAGAGGACACTTCTTACATACCTGTGCAAGCTGTTTCCACTAGAAAGAACGTGCAAAGTCCGACAGAAAACTTAGTAAATGTGCCCCCATGGGTCAGAACGATGACAGGGATACCATACTTAGGTTTTTTTCCCTAATGTTTTACCTTATTTGTATAATAAAACCTAACGTAGGGAAAAAATTTTGCATCGCTGTCTTCCAAGTGGCATAACATTTATATTTTTTGGTCTATGGAGCAGGTTGTTTTTTGTGGGACAAGTTTTACTTTGTACCAGTGTCATTCTGGAGTAGAATAAATAAAATCATAATCTTTGGTGGTTTTTTAAGAGTTTTTTTTACAGCGTTCATCCTGCGGGTTCAATAATGATTTATATTTATTCTACCGGCCATTACGGACGCGGTGATACTAAATGCGTGGGGATTGTGTCACGAAATTAACTTTTATTTCACATTATACTTCATTTTATATGTAAATGGGGCTTATGGGTATTTTTAGTAATTTATTTAACCCTTTAATGACCCTTTTCCGTTTTTGCGTTTTCATTTTTCACTCCCCACCTTCAAAAATCCATAACTTTTTTATTTTTCCATGTAGAGAGCTGTGTGAGGGCTTGTTTTCTGCGCAACAAATTGCACTTCATAGTGACAGTATTTAATATTGCATGCCGTGTACTGGGCAGCGGGAAAAAATTACAAATGCAGTGAAATTGGTAAAAAAAATTTATTTGCACCATTTTCTTGTGGGCTTGGATTTTACGACTTTCGCTGTGCAACCCCAAATGGAGCTGTGGGTGGTGTCATTTTTTTGCGTCTTTTGATGATGTTTTCATTGCTAACATTTTGAGGACTGTGCGGCCCTTTGGTCACTTTTTATTGAATTTTCTATATTTTTCAAAATGGTAAAAAAGTGGCATTTGAGACTTAGGGTGCTATTGTCTGCTACAGGGTTAAACACAGGGAATACCCGTTATTATATTTTGATATATCGGACATTTTAGGACATAAATACTTCATACTTCACATGTTTATTTATGATTTTTACAGTTTATTTATATTTATATCAGTTCTAGGTGATTTCAATTTTTAGATTTTTTAATTTTTTTTTTTTTTTTACTTTTTTAAACTATTTTTTAGACCCCCTAGGGTACTGTAACCTGAGGTTGTCTGGTTGATACTACCTTATACTGCCAGACTACAGTATGGTAGTATATGGGGATTTTACACATCATCTATTACAATGTGCAAATCGTAATTGATTAGTTAAAATCAGACAGCCACGGGTCTTCGTATGAACATGACTGTGAAGTCATCAGGGGCGGCAATCGAATCCAAGATGGCGTTGCAGACACGCCACAGCTTTGCTGGAGGGCTAACACCGCGGTCGGTGCCAGCATGTTACCGGTGGGTGATTGTTGCAACATGCAGCAAAGGCCCCACCTTGTATACATACACCCGCAGCCGACGTGTGACATACAGATACGTCACACCTCGGTAAGGACATTTTTACAATTTTCTTTACATTTTATTAGTTCCACAATGGGACATAAACAATGAATCATCTGATTGCTTGTTCATGATAATACCCGGCAATAATGTAGGTCTAAATAAACAGGAACCGGCAGTTTTATACTGCAGCAAAATTCATCACCACAGGGATAAATCTGGCGCAGCAAAAAACAAGTGTTTTCCAGCTGGAGACTGGTGGAACCTGAGAACACATTGCTAAATCTCCCCTGTGACTGTGAGATCCTGTCATAGATGGGATCTTACAGGCACTGTCTGTTGGCAGCTCTGGGGTCCAGATGAAACCTCAGTGCTATCATTGCATCGATCGACCCCCCCTCATATTGTGGGGGAGAGAGTTAAGCTGGCCACAGCATTTAACAGGTTAAATACCGATGATTGGAGCTCACTCCAACCCCTGGTGTTACACTGGGGCTTTTGGGTTCAGCTGACACCCAGTGTATACTGATACCAATTATGATAAATCCATCACTGAGCGTCAAGGAGAAAAGCTCAGTCACAGATTTATTCGTCACTGAGCATCAAGAGGTTAACATATCCGTTAAAAAATTTATATGTGGCTTTTCTTAAGACCCCATGCACGCGGCCGTATAGGGACCTGCGATCCAGCTACATAATTTGCAGCTATATCACGGCTCCATATAGGTGTATGGCTTACACAGTGGGGGTCATTTACTAAGGGCCCGAATCGCTCTTTTTCGCCGGGTTTCCCAACAATTTCCGAATTGCGCCGAATTGCCCCGGGTTTTGCGCGCACGCGATCGGATTGTGGCGCATCAGCGCCGGCATGCATGCGACGTATATCGGGGGGGCCTGGCCTTCGGACAACCCAACGGATTCGAAAAAACTGCGGTATTTACGGAAAAAAATGTGTCGCTTGACACGCGCTTACCTGCACCCAGGATAGGATGGTGAACTCTGGCGAACTTCAGTGCAGCAGCGACACCTGGTGGATATCGGGAGCACTACCTTAGTGAATCGCCAGAAGACCCAAATCCTCGACGGAGAACGCGCCGCTGAATCGCGACTGGACCTGGTTAGTAAATATGCCCCAGTGACTCACCGGTCTGCGACCTAACAATGCTGCGCCGTGTGTGCGGCCGTTTGGCTTTCAATGGAGAGGAGCACTCTCCCTCCTTTTGCCAACTGGCTGCGTGCTACTCCTGTGAATGAGGCCGTCTGTGTGAATGAGGCCTTAGAATCAGCCAATTTCCTTTTTTTCATTATTTTATAGTCATTTGATTTTTCCTCTGCTTTGGCCTCTAGGGGGCACATTGAAATGTAAAATCAGAGCGTGCTCAGTATGAAAAAACGGATGGATAACCGATGGAACAAACTGATACAAATCAAAAACTTCTGTTTTACATAGAAAACAATGTAAACATTGTGTCGGAAAAGAGTTGTCCGTTAACAATCCACTCAAAAAAGACGAAAATGTAAAATTAGATACTAACGGACACAATTGCAAGTCCATTTACATCAATGGGTAAAAACGCATCCGTTATTCATCATTTTTGAAACTGGAACAGCAAGCCTGAACTCCAGCCTGGCGTTTTGAACCGGTTTTTGGGCCGTTTTTAAGCAGTTTTGAAAACGCATCTGTTTTTGACCAATTTTACCAATTATCTTAATTAAACGGGTCGAAAACGGATAGGTTTTCAAAAAAACGCATGCATTTTTTAACGGACTGCTTAAAAACTGCCCATAAACGGGTTCAAAACGCCACGCGTGCCGCCGGCCTAACAACCAATCACAGTTCTACTTTAAATATACCTCAAACCCAGAACTAACAGATGATTGGCTGCTATGAATAATTAATGCTTTACTTATACAGTCCATGATAAGAAGCAGGGAGCAAAAGCATCCAATCAGTTTCCCTTTTCTATTGCTCAGCGCTCTGTGGTCAAATGAAAGCTGAACTCTGATTGGTTTCTCTGGGCAGCTGTGAATCTTCAGTCTGAGTCTTGTCTGTGGAGTAGATCATGTGACCACTTCACGGCAAGCCCCGCCCAAGCGTCACATGGTCTTCTCACCGTCTGTGACAAGCCCCGCCCTTATGTGTCATGTGACCCGCTGACACTACTTAACCCCTGGGCGCCCGGTCTTCCGCAGTCAGAGGTGAAGATGGAGAAGCTGTGCTCGCTGCTGGTGATCACCCTCCTGGCGGCCTGGAGCCGGCCCGGGGCCTCTGACACCCCTGCCAACTGCACCTTCCCAGACCTGGAGGGCACCTGGGAGTTCCAAGTGAGCCCTAGTAAAGGAGGGGCCCGCAACCGGGACATAGATTGCTCCAAACTGGGTGAGAACGTGGAGGGCTGTGTTATAGAGTGTAAGCTCTGCAGCCAAGTGTGATCTGGGTCATAAGATCACGTCTTGGCATAGACAGCTGTAATAACATGCAATAGAGTGCAAGCTCTGTGGTCCAAGCTCAGATATATGACGTGATCCCTTGTTTCTACACTCGGGTAATTATAAAACATGGTATAGAGTGCAAGCTCTGTGGTCCAGGATGATCTGGTTCATGTGATCTGCTCAAAGTACGCTCAAGAATTACAGAACATGCAATGGAGTGTAAGCTCTGTGGCCCAAGCTTATTTGTAACGTATTATCACCTGTTTGTACACACAAGTATTGTAAAATATGGTACAGAGTGCAAGCTCTGCTGTCCAGATGGATTTGGGTTGTGTGACCTGCTCCATGTACGGTCAACTATTACAAAATGTTCTATTGAGTGTTAGCTCTGTGGTCCAGGGTGATCTGCTGGATGCAATGCAATATAGAATGTAATTGTTAGCTCTGTGGTCCAGGCTCATGTGGTCATCTCCATGAACTCTCAACTTTTATCTAGAATGCAGTTGATTGTCAGCTCTGTGGTCCAGACTGATTTTTGGTCATGTCTTCTGTCCACATTCTGGTATTATAGACTTCTGCTATAGATTGTAAGCTCCTTGGTCAAGACTGATCTGGATCATGTGGCCACCTCTTTGTATAGTAATAAGGCATGCAAAAGCTTGTTAGCTCTGTGGTCCAGGCTGCTCATATGAATCATGTGTGGCATCAAATGGATTGTAAGCTCTGTGGGCTAGGCTATTTTTGATCAGAATGTGAGCAATCTGGTATAATATAGCATATAGTAGAGTGTAAGCTCTGTGGACCAGCTTGACCTGGGTCATGTGACCTCTCCCTCTCCTGTGCTTCTCCTTATACCTGCAGCCTTGGTCAAGTGACTCTTCTCTATTGTGCAATGCTTAGGTCTCGTGATTGTGCAAAGTTCTGTCTGTTTTACGTAAGAAGCAAAAAAGTGATGTCTACCCTCCGCTAAAGATGTTCTGCAGCAGGTGGGACAGAGCATGCGATTGCGGGACTAGCTGATCACATGGCCCTAAGTCACCCTTCTTCATAGAGCTGATAATTCAACGTCCCTAAGGAGTAAAACTTTTTATACCTTTCTCCTAGAGTAATGAATTGTAAGCTCTGTGGACGAGTGTCATGTGATCAGTCAGTTACCTGATCGCATGCTCCAATTATAAAATTCCCCTAATCTTTGTGCAAAGCATGCTGGGATACTTCTGGGATCTCCCTGGCTATAGAAATAGAAACCTCCTATTAACCCATTATTGTCTTGTTCTGGGAAAGCTGGGTGACGACCAACATGGCTGCTGTTGTGTTGAGATGCAATAACATAGGGCAGATCAGATTTCTGTGGACAAGATGCAATCCCTAGAATTTAGATCTGCCATTCTGAATCATTGGAAAGTTGGGTAACAACCACTACGGCTGCTGTAATCCCTTAATCCTTGGACTAGTCATGCAGGGAGTCTCACATCAGTTCCTTGTAGTCATATCTGCTGTTCGGGAGCCTCGGAAAGCTGGATAGCAACTGTTATTAGCATTGTAATACTGCGTTACAGATTGCTTTATTAGCACCGCATTGCAATGGTGTTCTGCAGCAGCTGCAGACCCTCCATGCACTTGGCAGTAGTGTTGTAGTTTCGGTTTGGCGCTGAGCGTCCTCCTCCTGTTACTCCCCGTATAACGTTACACCTCCTGATACAGTGGAGATTCAGTTGCAGGGACTGGTTACATTGTAGCAGAAGTCTGTACACGGCTGAGCGGGAAGTTAATGGGTTAATCGTGCAACATTGTATCTCTTCCCCTATTGTGCAATGGTTGTACAGGGAAGTGATACGGCTGGGGTGTGTTTGTCTTGCTGCCATGTACAGGGGCGCACACCTGTGTCAGGCGGCTGCAGTAAAGCTCAGGCAGAGATATTTTGTGGCACTGAATAAATGTCACTTCTGTGTCTCCCATGTGATGGATTAGGACCTGGCAGAGCTTCATCTTCACTTGTGTTGACTCTAGAGGTGTCGTGTTAATTCACATCTTGCCCAAAGCTACAGGGTTTTTCCGGGAAACTGAAAAACATGGACGCTTTCTTCCAAAAAACGGCGCCAAACCCAGAAGTCGCACTACATTATTCCTGGCAGAGTAAAAATGCTCCTTTTTAGCGTTTGCGGAGAATGTTTAGTTGAGGAGGACAACATGACTGAGCCGTTTAGTGTTTTACCAGCAGCTTACATTTCTTTTAACCCCTTCAGTACAGGGCACACTTTCGCCTTTCGGACGCAATACGATTTTTCACATCTGCCATTTGTTCCAGCTTTGGAATGCCTTAACTTACTGGGGCTTATTTACTTGCGCAGCCGCAGGAGTTCACCAAAAGTGCATTGTCCGATAATAATGCCCTGTGCCGCAACTCGCTAAGATAGTGCTCCCGATATCCTGCATGTGGCGCTTCCCCGCTCAGGTCCGCCGGAGTTCACCTTCTGCTTCCTGGTGCTTGATCTTGCAACACAATTTTGCAGTCATATTGTCCGATTTCCCCCCCCCCAAATTCCTGTTAAATACCTGTCCAATCCTTGAAAACAGCGAACTGTAAGCAGTAACTTTTAGCTGTTGTCCTGTCAGAACTTTCTTTCGTATCGTCATTGTGGCTTCCATCATGGTTCTTCTTCAGAAGAGGAATCTGGTGGGTGAGGGGGCCTGGAGGAGGAGCTTCATTGATAATTTGGGACTGTCCATAGTGCTAGAGGAACAAGGATGTGGCACTCGGGTTGTCTGGCAGATTCTGTGCAGGGGTGCCCACGGAGAGGTCTTGGGAGTGCCATCTCTGGCACCCAAGCCATAGGTTTGCCACCACTAGTCCCTGACTGTTGTCACACACCCCATGTGCACAAAAGTTGGTGCAGGGCGTGCCAGTTTCAAGATGAACGTGCAACACAATTCATGAATATGGTGCATTGGCCCAGATTTATGGGAAAAAAAATGTGGTGACCGTTTCCCTTTTTAAAGGAAACGTCTGTCTGTTACAAGATATGAACCAATGTCACTAAATCTTTATAGGACATCTACCACCAGGATGAAGGCTTGTAAACCAAGCACCCTGACATACTGGTGTGTGTCCCCTCTGGCAGGATCTGCTCTTTAAGCTTCTTATGCCTTTTTTTATGAAAAAAAAAATAAAAATTATGCAAATCAGTTAGGGGCTCCATGCTTTATTAACACTTATGGAACCTGGAGCCCCTCAGACTCATTAGCATAATTTCCAAAGCTGCTTTGATAATAAACGTGGTGTAAGAAGCTGAGAAGAGCAGATCCTGCTCGCGGGGGCACACACCAGTATCTGTGTACTTGGTGTACAATCCTTCATCCTGGTGGAAGATGTCCTTTAAGAAATATACTAATGAGTTCAAAGTTCTCAGGGAACTTGTTGTTGTCTATGCAGCCACACTCTGGAAGGGTTCTGGTGATGCACCCCAGAACAATTGCAGCTCATTTTTAAGGCCTTTTTTAGGACTTTATTACATTGTGACTGTACTGGGTGCTGTGGGGAGTCATCCAGGAGCCTCTTCCTTATGCCTTGTTTGCGATTTGATGCCGCTGCCAAAATAAATCTGATCTTCCCTGGTTAAATACTTGACGTTGACCCATTGCAATATGATGGCGCAGGGGGAATAAGTTTTAACATCTGTCTTTTCTCTAGGACCGGTGGAGAAGAAGGCGACTGTTACAATAAAGCAGCTGAACATCGCGGAGGATAACCTGGGAAATGTCGGCTTTGTCACCCTCATCTACAATCAGGGCTTTGAAGTTGTCATCGGGAATTACAAGTGGTTTGCCTTCTTTAGGGTACGTGCTTGTTCTGAATCGCACTACTGGCCACGGATAATTGCATATGGGGTCCCATCCTCCACTTGGTAAAGATGACCGCTACCCTACAGATGATCAATAGTGTGTGGTGTTTCTCCCCCCTCCCCTCACCTGCTACTACAAATGATATATGTGTAGTCTGTTGCTCCAACCTTATGTCTTTTCATCTGTTTTACTATTTTTTGCTAATCTAACGAGCGTGAAGCATTGTAGGATAAATATACAGGGGCAGCCGAGTGACACTGCCCATAGCTGTGTATTATTTTGGGTTATGGAGCAGGAGGAACGGAGATTATACATGGTGCCATATCTGCAGGCTGCATGTTATAGAGCAGGAGGAGCTGAGCACTTTGCTCAGCTCCTCCTGCTCTATAACATGCTGTCTGCAGATTGTACATGGCGTCCTATCTGCAGGTAGTATCATGGATTCATCTCGTGCTGCAGACTTTTAATATGGTCCTTGTAAAGTGGTTCGCATTGAATAAACTCTAAGAATAACCCTGCGTGGTCTGTACTTTCCTAAACCTCCCATAATTGTCCACCCTCGTTCTTGTCACATCTCCTCCTTATCAGTGTTGCTTGTGGTTAGTTCACATCTCGGTTCTTCACTTTCAGTATGAGCAAAACGGAACAAATGTCACCAGCTTCTGTCACGAGACCATCCCCGGCTGGGTGCACGACGTCCTGGGCCGGAACTGGGCTTGCTTCGTTGGAAAGAAAATATCACCAAACTCGGGCGTAAAGGTGAACCAGGCGCCATTTCCCTTAAAAGCAGAATGGTGAGTCTTGTACACAGATCTGCAAGATGTCATGAGGTGGAAGTAGCAGATAAAAAAAAAAAAAATGGTTGAGAGGAACCACTACTTTTGAGATGAATGAAGCTGATTCTTTAATTAGAATAAATTCACAATGGGAGGAGTTTGCATTATGGGTTATTGGGGGGGGTTCATGTCTGTCAGCCGCGTAAGGCCGTAGGCATCTAGTGTATGGTCAGCCTTAAAGGACATCTGCCACCAGGATGAAATGCCTGGTATTAAATGCCCTTTAAAGGAATCTACCATCGTGATACCAGGGAATTATTATTATTATCACAATGCATGTCAAATTAGTCCCTGTCCCCATGGGGCTCACAAGCTAAACAACCTACCAGTATGTTTTGGAGTGTGGGAGGAAACTGGAGGACCTGGAGGAAACCCACGCAAACACGGAGAGAACATACAAACTCTTTGCAGATGTTGACCTAGGTGGGATTAGAACCCAGGACCCCAGTGCTGCAAGTAGATCCAGGCACTGTGACTGTGATATTCTTCTTATATTTATCCATGTCCTCCTTCCTTCTAACCCTTTATAGACGTGTGACGTAATAGTACGTCACACGTCGGCTGCGAGTGTGTGGAGAGGGCTCACAGGCTGAGCCCTCTGCATACAAGGTGGGTGTTTGCTGCAAAAACCTGCAGTTTTATGGTTAAAATTGCAGATTTTAACCATATAAACTACCCCAGCAAAGCTGCCGGAGGCATTTAAATCCTGATGGGCCTGGGCGCTGTCATATTGGGTTCGATCGCCGCCCCCTGTGAGGTAATCAGGGGTCAACGATTGGTTACTATGACAGCCTTAGGTCAGACAAAGACCCAAGGCTGTCTGGTTTTAACCCACTTATTACAATGTACAGTTTGCGCAGTACAGTTTTTTTAAGATGTGTAAAATCCTCAAACTGCCATACGGTAGAATCGGACAACCTAGGGTTAAAGTACCCAAGGGGGTCTGGAAAAAAATAGTAAAAAATATGTTAAACTAACAATACAAATCGCACCTTTTCACTAGAACTGATACAAAGAGATCAGACATTTTTACTGTCTTTATATCAAAATAGTTATTCCGGCCTTTAACCCTGTAATAGAAAAAGTCAAAACTGGCACTTTTTTGCAGAAATATAATTTTTTTTTTTTTTAAGGTGATCAAAAGGCTGTATAGTCCTCAAAATGGTAGCATTGTAAAATAGTGTAACTTATTAGCATGTGAAGGTGGCAAAATAAAGGGCTTTTGTACAGGAGGTTTATTCCCGGAGTTGAACCCCCCCCCCCCCCATTATGCAAAATGGTGCCCAAATGTCCAAAATAAATGTAACAGAATGAAACCAACTCCCAATAGTAACACCAGCAATCACTGCTGCCACTGATCCCTGGTGTTAACCTGTTAAATGCCTGTAGTGGCCCTTAAATCCTGGTGGATTCTGCTTAAGCCTACAGTTGCTGCAGATGTTAGTGTGCCTGTGGCACACTGTAGCAGATCTCCAACCAATCCACCAGATACTGCAATACAGTAGTATAAGGGTTCTACAAATAAAAAATGAAAACAAAAAAATCTTTTTACTAGAACATTGATTATCACCACATTCCAATCTATGAAAATCTAAAAATGATTATTTGAGCCCTGCAACAGAAAATAGCGCCCAAATGTCTGAATCGCAACTTTTTTGCTAAATGATCAAACGGTCATGCAGGCTCCAAAAATTGAAATTAAGACTATCAGAAAATAATCTGCCTCTTGCTCCTCCGCAGGCTCTCCAGCACTCCCTTCAAAAGCAACTATGGACTCGTGGGACAAATCAACTCTGTCCAGAAGTCATGGACAGCCGGTGCGTACCCGGAACTGCACGGACTGTCCATGCAGGATCTGCTCAGACGAGCCGGGGGGCGGAAATCAAAAATCCTAAGGTAGGTGACTACGTAGCTGTGCACTGTACTGCAACACACAGAGCAGATCAGTCCAAGGGTTCTCGGGACCATATAATCTATGGAGAACCTGTCACCAGGAAGGTAATTTTTAGCTGGTGATGGGTTCCAATATCCTCTGCTATGCTGATTTTAAAAATGCCTTTGTCAGCGTTCTGATACTTTGAGCATGGGAGGGGGGTGGTGTAAAGGAGACACACAGGACCTGTCACCAGGTGTGCCCCACTAAACTACCACCCCCACCCTCAGGTAGGGTACATTTTCATAGGTAACTGGATGAGATTTCACAAAAGGGAATTCTACAAAGTCAGGCAAATATGACTCTTCTCACTGCATTATCAAATGAGATGCGTCAAGTTTAGGCGCATCTCAGCTCGTGAGCGCTCTCCATACACCCTTTGCCGCACAAGGACGATATAGTTCGTCCTCGGTCAGCAAGGTGTTAACTGCCTCTATGTCCAGATATGTAGCTCACAGAACCCACAAGCCTGATGTCGTCTGAAAGATGAGATGTGACACAAAGCATGATTCTAGGTGCTATAGAACAGAAGATTGGCACTTCTGAAGTGGACCTCCCCTTGCCCTTCCTTAAGATAAGGGGAACATCTAGAAAGGGCACTTCATACCTTACACGTAATAAAATATTGGTGATTTTAGCTACTTGCCTGCTCAGGTGAGTGCTGAAAAACCTTAACTAGGCTTATACTTGAGTCTATGAAACAAACTCTAGTCACCTTTATGACGCCCCCCACAGGTCCCCTTCTCTTCTGAAGCTTTGGCTCGCGCAAAGCTGATGTCATGGTATATGTGACAGCAGCGTAGGGACTCTGAAGGGGGCATCAGAAAGGTGAGGTGTGTGTGTGTGTGTGTATAAAATATATATATATATATTTTTTTTTTAATTTATTACTGGGCATACCTCAGGCAGGGGCTGCAGGCTATATACTGGGGGGAAGCTGTGATCAATGCATCTCCCACCCTAGGCTTTTACTTGAGTCAATAGGTTTTTCCTAAAATTCGGCGCCTAGGCTTATACTCGAGTATATACGGATATGCATTAAAAAGTAGTAATACCCGGACCAATAAATAAAATGTAAAGTATCTTCACCCCAGTGTCAATATCCATAAATGTAGGGCAAATTGTACCAGGCTTATGGCAGGGAAGCGCATTCAACAGGTAGTGTACAAAGCTATAGTGTAGCTTTGTAGGCGGTACCCAAAACGCCTCTGCCGCTCACCTTCGCTTCTTTCCGTAGCGATGTATGGCGAGAAAATATAGGACATGTCTTTTCACGGGTGCGGTGCCGTACCGGTCGTGTGAATGAGGCCTTGGGCTTAAATTTACTATAGGATAAGTACATTGTCATAAGTGACCATGAGCTGCCACCCAGGAGGGGACCTCACAGTATGACACCCCTGTGAGCACTGTATATGAATGACCAGGAATGAGTCAATGTTGCATCATTATGATCCTGACTGTGGTCCTAAATCCTCATGACAGGTTTCCTTTAAGGAGCTGATGGACTCCCTTTTTATACAGATCCTTAAGCCATACATGCTGTGCTGCTACTGTATATGATAGGTGCCATGACATTCCCTGTGTTGCTCTTCCAGCACGCCACCGCCGGCACCTTTGCCCACTGATGAGAAATATCAAGGTCTCCCTGACACTTGGGATTGGCGCAATGTCCAGGGGTATAACTTTGTCAGCCCTGTGAGAAACCAAGGTGAGCTCCTAAACCTATAATCCAGCAATGTAGAGTAAAATGTGGGCGAGGGTTCATACGTGTTTTGTCTTTAGGCTCCTGTGGAAGCTGTTACTCCTTCTCCACCATGGGCATGTTGGAAGCCCGGATCCGAGTCTCAACCAAGCTTCAGCAGACGCCTATTCTGAGTCCCCAGCAAGTGGTGTCCTGCAGCGAATACTCCCAAGGTAAGTGGTTCTTCTATACAGCTTCATGTCTTCCATGGGGTGAATACACCCCTCCTACCAGTGGTGTTGATGATTAAATGAAGACTAGAAAGCAGGGCAATAGCACCACCTGGTGGTAAGTGTATGGACATGGACACGTCTTGCAACCAATAGAAATGTCTTTTTGCCCTGCTTGTGAGGAAAGGAGCACAAAATATTAGTTCATGGCTTTCTTGTCTTTCCACCGCAGGTTGTGACGGCGGCTTCCCCTACCTGATCTCCGGCAAATATATCCAAGACTTTGGCATCGTAGAAGAGTCTGACTATCCCTACACTGCCAGAGACTCCCCCTGTGCCCTGAAAAACAATTCCTACAGATACTACTCCTCCGAATATCACTACGTGGGCGGATTCTACGGGGGCTGCAACGAGGCCTACATGAAATACGAGTTGCTCCTTGGAGGTCCCCTGTCCGTCGCCTTCGAGGTCTATGATGACTTCATGTATTATAAGGGAGGGATCTACCACCACACCGGGCTGCGGGATAATTTCAACCCGTTTCAGCTAACCAACCATGCCGTCCTCCTGGTGGGGTACGGGGTAGATGCCAACAGTGGGGAGAAATACTGGATTGTGAAGAATAGCTGGGGCGAGTCATGGGGTGAGAAGGGTTACTTCCGCATCCGAAGGGGCACCAACGAGTGCGCCATCGAGAGTATAGCCGTAGCTGCGACTCCTATTCCGAAATTGTAAGCGGGGGGGGGGGGGGGGGGTGGTGGTATGTGAACGGTAAAGCGGTTACAAGATTTTATCTTTACAATCATGCTGAAATAATCAATTTTTGAGGCTGTAATCATGCATTCAGTTTTTGGGTGCCTCCTGTACCATTTTTAATACCCTTCCGGATTTAATCTGCATCAAAAATTTTCATGTATGATTCCTGCTGGAGCTTGTGTTTACATGGAAATGTGACTATGCAAACAGTGCCACACCTGACTATATGGTTGGTGCCAGTACTGCAGCTAAGCTGCATACAGATGAATGGAGCTGAGTTGCAATACCACACGCTACCCATGGTCACGTGTGGCACTGTTTCTGTAAAAAAAAAAAAAAAGCAGCAATGTGTCTGAAACTCTGTACAACCCCCTTCAAGGCTGGAGCTGGATCATGTATAAGCCGTACTCCGCAACATGGGAACCCAAACCAAAGACATAATAAAGGTTCATTACATTGCTAGGCCTCATGTGGATACTAAGATTTGTTCATGTAAATTGGGTTTTGTAGTACTAAAAGGGATCTGGGTAATGTGGCCAGTATTAAATCTTTCCTTGGGCAGGAATCACACAATGGGGCAGATTTATCAAGCTGTCTGAAAGTCAGAATATTTCTAGTTGCCCATGGCAACCAATCACAGCTCCCCTTTAAAATATTCATGAGCACTGGTAAAATGAAAGCTGAGCTGTGATTGGTTGCCATGGGCAACTGGAAATATTCTGACTTTCAGACAGCTTGATAAATCTGCCCCAATGTGTCGTTCATTAAAAGGGGTTTGCCCTGGATTGACAAAACATGGCCGCCTCCTTCTCAAAGAAAGCAGCCATTTTTGTCATCTTTGAAACCCCCTTTAAGGGAAAGGTCAAAATTGTGACCACCAATACCAGGAAAGTGAGATTTTAACCATACACTGCGCCAAAAACCTGCAGTGCAAGTCGCCCTGTTTTCAGGCCTACTTTCATGTGTGGGGTTTTTTGACTGAAATTCTGTAACAATGTTGTCCCATGTGAACATATCCTAAGTCCTTGTTGAAGACTTTGCTGTAAAGATTTGATAAATGTCTGAAAAATCACTTTAAAGCTCCTTTATCAGGATGGGCATTAATAACCCTGTGGGGAAACTACAATTCCCAGCATGCTCCATTACCTTTTGTGTTAGATCAGAGCACAGTATAACAGCAGTGCCTGCTGGGAGTTGTAGTTTTCCTACCATTGGTGTGCCAAGGGCTGCAGACCCATCAATAATGGTATATCCACCACAGGGTATACAGCTTCTCCTCACAGAATACAGCACTTACTATATTGTGATATAGCACTGACAGGGCAGGCAGATCTTCACACCTGCACTCTGATCGGTCTTGCCTTAAAGGGATTTTATGTGCCTTAATCACAGGTAATCAGGGACTTTGTTTCTCTTCCCATTTGTGAATTTTAATGATTTTTGAATAAAGTTTTTCTTCTTTGTATAAAACAAGATGGTGTCTAGTTTTTTTTTTTTTTTTTTTGTCTGAGTGAATGGGGGTTATGTGCCTGGATGCAGGTTTACGAATTGTGTTTTGTACATGTTGACTAGACGGCTGTATGAACGGGCCAGAGGTTGCCGCCTCTAACATGGCCTAGACACTGTCCTGTGTCCCTAACATTATTGTCTGGTTGGAAGGTTCAGCCCAGTCTGAGGTCCAGAGCACTCTAATAGGTTTTGCTTCAGGAGATCTCTGTACTTGACCGTTTTGAGCTAAATATGAGTGTCACAGCAAAAGCTCTGAATACCTATAAAAATGTGATATTTTAGTTGTTTAAATAAAAAAAAAAAAATGCTGCTCATTATTGTACAATAATCTGCCCTCATCTTGAAAGAAAAGGAACTTTTTTTTGATCTTATCAATTGGTTGCAATGAAACAAAGTGAAAAATGTAAAGGACTATACATACATTATACCCACTGTACATACATCCTAAATGTCCTGGTGGCAGGAGGTAAATTCTGGTATTAAACTCTTCCTTCGCCCTTGGGATACAGGTGGAATTGAATGCATTGGGGAAACGGAAAAGAGTTGTCGCTCTCTGCTCTCCACTGTTGCTGTGTGTGTCTCTCGGGCCAGCAAGCGCCATGTGATGACATCATTGCCTCGTTCTATTCCAAACGTGGAACACCTGCTACTTGTTTCTAATTGCCATGGGGTCCTGTTGAAACAGATATACAATTGGGACGAGTCCCTCATGTGTTACAAAAAAAAAAACCATATGGGTTTTTTTTTGTGGGGGGCCAGGAGAGGTGAGTATCTCATTTCTTTTTAATTCTTAAAGGAAGTGGGTGGAGCAAATACTCTAGGGGGAGGAGTAAGGGGTGGGGCATAGCAAATTATGTCAATCTTCCCCATTTCGGAGGGTTGTGAAGCATTCCCATGTTAATGGGCTCTGGCAAACCTTGTACATGACTGTAGTAATGGTCAGCGTACTTTTGCATATGACTCGGGATGGGTTGGTATATAATTGTTTGTGTTATTTAAA
Organism: Engystomops pustulosus; assembly: GCF_040894005.1. NCBI lineage: Eukaryota > Metazoa > Chordata > Amphibia > Anura > Leptodactylidae > Engystomops > Engystomops pustulosus. Next base: position 26,213,599 of record NC_092412.1, on the reverse strand, counting down.
GATTTAAAACTAATGCATAATCGATAAAACGGAATTTCCCAGTTTTGTCTCTTATCTGCTCCATATGCCTCCTCCATCATGACAGCCCCCTCTCCCCCCGGCGTGATATGTAAATGCGCCATCTAATGTCTCCAATAGATTTTTAATAACAGCGGAGCTTCTGCTGTAACAAACATGTCCATCACTCTCCGCCAATCCTGGAATTTTAACTACATGAAGGAGTCCAGCTGTCTTATAAATAGCCCCGAGATCTGAAAATAAATATGCATGGTATTAATGATGGCATGAAGACATTTTCTGTCACAACTGGTGCCAAGAGAGATGCGTCGTTCCTGCAGAGAATCTTGATGCTGCTCGCTCTGACAGGTACAAGGATATGGGTACTAATAAAATCATACCATGATGAGATATTTAAAGGGATGTTCCTTACTCACTTCCCGCTGTCACCACTAGGGGGAAATCTATCTGAGCTGAGTTTTTGCTACCACTGTATACACTATAGATGCTATAGAATAGTGTCAAAATAGTGGACTACAGCCGGTGCTCCCAACTAATTTGCATATACAGTACATATAAATAAAGTTTCCTCTGCATTCAGATTTCAAACAGATTTTGACATGATTATGATTCAGGTCACTTCAAGGGAAATGTTTAGCTTACATGTGATAAAAGAGCTTAAAGGGAACATTTCACTAGGTTTTACCCCACTAAACTATTAGCCCCCCTCAGGTAGGGGATAAAATGTCCCTTCTAGAATTTCCACTTCTATGTGAAATTTCCCCCAAAGTCAGGCAAATATGACTCTTCTCATTCCATTTACATAAGAAATTAGTCAAGTTTAGTGGTTGCATGGGTAGTATTGCTTCAGAAGCCCCTATCCTTGGTTCGATAGTCCATGGGAAAAAAAAGTTATAATATTATTATAGCCTATTATAATAAAACTACATTTTGGTTATATATATATATATATATATATATATATATATATATACACACACTCTGATGCTGTAGTTTAGTGACCATCTCAGCTCTGCTACATCTTTATAGCGAGTCATGTGATGCAGGCCGTGCCGCTGATGCGGATGCTCTTCTAAATAACCATCCATTAATGTCTGACAGATTTCACTCTTCAGGCTACACATTGTGATCCGTCCGGGGTTACAGTCCTATAATATCGCTACGCCTTAGGCCGCTGATGAACTCGCTGATGCTTCACTTCTTGTCCTATAGTTAGATCGCAGGAAAACTTATGACAACTTTGAACCCTTGAAATGCAAAGAAGGAGCAGACGGTGGTGACATCAACAACTACTCACATTGCCTACATTAATTATGATGGGGGAAGTTGGAGGTAGTACCTGTCTAATAAGGCTACATTCACACAAACTTATGGTGGGGTGTATATACAGCCCCCCATGCACTTCTATGGTCTCACGGCGCCGTACGGGAGCCCGTAGCAAGATAGGACATGTTGTGCGCTGTGTATTCCTATGGAGAGGGGCGGGGGGTGAGCAGCGCTCATCCCCTGCTCCTCTCCCCGGCGCTGATGTATGCAGGGGTTGTTTCTGGTTACTTTCCTGCCACTGATTATTTGGGTATAAGGACCTAAGGTGGACAGTTTGGGATTTGGTGTGATTGTCGAGGGCTCAGTGATGTGACTACCACAGATCACTACAATGGGGGTCCGATGTACTGAAAGGGGTATTCCCATCTGGGCATTTAAATTTAATTTAATTCATTTTCCATATATAAACATTTCTTCAGTTGGATATTATTAAAAAAAATGTTCCTGTGTGAAGATAATTTCTCATAAATGTAGTCATTGTGTCCCTTAGAAACGAGATAGCTTCCTCGGATACGACCACCTCACATTTTGGCAGCCGTGGCCAGACATGCGCTATTGAGTCCTGACTGACCACCTGGATTCAGCGTTTATTACCGCAGGACGTCTGTGGGATGTGCAGTAACTCCCTGACATTTCACAAAAACCTTTTGTATCTTTGTGCACTCATCCAGCAGTGGTGGCCGTATCCGAGGAAGCCATCTTGTTTCTAAGGGACAACATGACTACATTTATGAGAAATTATCTTCACCCAGGTAATTTTTTTTTAATGACATCTTATCAAAGAAATGTTTATATATGGCAGATTAATGAATCTGGATGTGAATGCCCAGACGAGAATACCCCCTTTAAGCTGTACTGGCTGGAGCAGCCGGTGGCCAATGTGCGGGCTGACCCTATGGAGCTTACAGAGATTGTTCAGTACGGCGCTCAGTAATCTCTGTCAGCTACATAGAGATGAATTGGGCAGCCCGCACATGGGCCACCGCATGCACCGGCCATCTTTTTGGTGCGATAGGGGTATACCGGACCCCCGTTCTTGTGTCCCGTTGTGGTCCCATCACTAAGACGCCCACCGATCAGGACGAGCCCTTTGGTCTTATGAGGTAGGAGGTTTTACCTTTTAACCCCTTACACCGTGCAAGCTCTCTCCATAGCCGGTAAGTCTTTGCTGCATATTGTGGGTGTTTTCACGTTGATTGCCGCCGGCAGCATTGCATGGGCGCCGCCATCTTGCCACGGATCGTCACTCCCCGATGACAGCTTCGGGTCTCACGAAGGCCTGAAGTTGTCTCATTTTTAACCCATTCATTACAATGTGCTAATTGCACATTGTAATGAATGAGGAGGAAGATACTGTAGTATGGCAGTATATGCTAGGATCGATCAGACAACCTAGAGTTAAAGTACCCTAGGGAGTCTGAAAAATAGTAAAAGTAAAAATAAAAAAATGTTTAAAAAAAAAATTATAACTAAAAAAACATAATAATTCAAATCACCCCCATTTCCCTAGAACTGATATAATTATTAATAAACAGTAAAAATCATAAACACATTAGGTATCACCGCGTCCGAAAATGCCCGATCTATCAAAATATAATAACGGTTTTTCACTGCATTTAACCCCGTAACAGAAAACAGCGCTTAAAGTTGAAAATGGCACTTTTTTGGCTGTACAGTCCTTAAGTTATAGCAATGAAAATTCCATCTAAAGTCGCAAAAAATGACACCACCCACAGCTCCGTACACCAAAGTATGAAAAAGTTATTGGCGCCAGAAGATGACAAAATCCCCCCAAAAAATTTTGTACAGGAGGTTTTAATTTTTGTAAATGTATGAAAACATTATAAAACCTATACAAATTTGGTATCCCCGTGATCGCTGCGACCCAAAGAATAAAATAAACATGTCATTTGGGGCGCAGAGTGAAAGCTGTAAAATCCAAGCCCACAAGAAAACGGCACAAATGTGTTTTTTCACCATTTTCACTGCATTTGGAATTGTTTTCCCGCTTCCCAGTACATGGCATGGAATATTAAATATCATCACTATGAAGTGCAATTGGTTATGCAGAAAATAAGCCATCACAGAGCTCTTTATGTGGAAAAATAAAAAAAGTTATCGATTTTTGAAGGTGGTGAGTGAAAAATGGAAGTGAAAAAACTAAAAAAAAAGGCCGTTAAGGGGTTAAAAGGGAATCTACCACTTTCCCAAAAACCTTGTAGACAAACACACTATGAGTTAAAATTAATACCTATTATTTCTGTTCATTATGCCGTTCCAGCAAAATTCCCATTTCAATCCGTATGTTAATGAGATGCCGAGTGCACCCGGGTCGTGTCCCTGCTTATCCTGTCGTCTAAATCCCTTTCCTCTTTTAAGTTAGTGTCACCTCATGCTTCTCTTAAGATAAATTACCTACTTATTCAAGATGATATTGGTCCAGGTAGGAATATCAGTACCCAAGGGGGTGCACCAACTGTCTCATTAGCTTAAAAATAAAATAGTGAAAATGGCAAAACGGACTGAAATAATAAAGGTATTTTTGGAATCCTAAATCATTTCACTTCAACATGCAGCCAACAGATTGCAATGCTTAGGGGGAAGTGAGAGACTCCCTTTAAGGAAGTGAGCGCCCCAATGACATACATGTGCTAAGTAACTCAATCCAAGTTAGGCCTAAATTGATTTTGTACCCACCAAAGGGACTTGGGAAAAGTTTCTTTTTGAGGCAGGGGATGAGGATACATGTGACACAAATGGCCGTGACACTGAGCATTGCAATGAGTGTGTGGAGGAGTTCTCCATAAATTACGGATTGTTCGCCGGTTCGTGGATCGAACTCAGCACTGAGTATGGGGGGAGATTCATTTTTAAAGGTACTTATTATGGATGTACTGTATATACTCGAGTATAAGCTGATACCTCTCATTTTTACACAAAAAAAACTGGAAAAACCTATGGACTTGATTATAAGGGAGTCGCAGGCACCATGACGTCAGCTGCTCGATGAGATCATAGTGTGTGCCAATGCCGGCACACATAGTACAATGTCACCAAGTGGCTGACGTCACCATGCCTGAGACCGACAGCGCAGGGACACAGAGCCGTTGCCGGAGCATCGCTGCATAGAAGAGGACCTGCCTTAGGTGAGTACACTTTTTGACTTTTTCTTGACTCGAGTATAAGCCGAGGTAAGGTTTTTCAGCACATATTTTTTGTGCTGAAAAACTCAGCTTATACTCAAATATATATACGGTATTATTTTCCTTCCACTTATTTTAGAAGTGTTTTCTGCCATGTATTATGTGCGTATTCCCAGCTTGACACTGAAAATATCACCCAATTAAGACAGCATTATTAGGGGCATTCATTATTTTTGGAGCTATGTGTTATTTTTTTGGTGCCCGATTTTAAGGGTAATTTACAGAAGTAAGGCAAACTGCACTAAGTGCTCAGACCGTGCGCCAGTGTTCACTGTAATGTGCAGGGTGCGGCAGAGTATTGAATACTGGGGCACGGTCTGCAATTATCTGGCGTCCCCTGCGTTGCTCAGGAAGCGTGTACCCTATTTTATCGTACTGTATCTATAGAGACTAGTAGAAAGGGTTCATGTACACTGAGAGACATTTCTTCTGATTTCTGTATCTCTCAGAGAAGTCAGTAATTTACCATCTATGGCAGAAGTTGTTTTGCAACAGACTTGTTTACCAGACAGACCTTTAGAATGACAGGCGCTGTCTGGGAAATTGTTTACAACCATGGAATATTATGGGGACTCAATGGAAATCTTTGTCATTGTTTTTATGCTGAAATGTAACGACTCCTTCCCTGGTAAAAGGTATATAGAGGAGAATACAGGCAGTCCCCGGGTTACATACAAGATAGGGTCCGGAGGTTTGTTCTTAAGTGGAATTTGTATGTAAGTCGAAACTGTATATTTTATAATTGAAGTTCTAGACAAATCTTTTTCTTTTGTCTCAGTGACAATTGGAGTTTCAAAATTTTTGCTGTAATTGGACTAAGGATTATCAATAAAGCTTCATTACAGACACCTTACAGCTGATCATTGCAGTATGGGACTATGGTAAAGCTTCCAGAGAGCTTCACCAGAGGTCACAGTGGGCAGAGGGGTCCGTCTGTAACTATGGTTTGTCTGTAAGTCGGGTGTCCTTAAGTAGGGGACCGCCTGTAGTCCCATACCTGAGTTTTTTTCAGTTAGGAAACAGAGCTAGAAGGAGAAGACTGCCAGTCTACCTGGGCAACCAGAAGATAAGCTGAGACAGCTGCCATAGACTCTGTGACCAGGGTGCCAGCCTTCTGAGAGAGAGTGGGTAAGCTAGCCCAGGCCTTTCCTCAGCAGAGAACCCTTCTTCTTGCCAGGGAGGAGATTGTCATCCCTATGCTTTGCTTTTATTGCTTCAGTAAAGAATGAAACTGTTCCCTGGAGACCCTGACTCTCCGGACTTATTTCCCATTGGGGTGCCCCGCACCTTACCATCCATTCTGGAGAGCAGCAACACGTGATGACACCTCAACAGTGCCTGGCGGAACCAGAACCCCTAACCCTGGACACTGCACATGTGCAAGCTCCAAAGAAATACTTTTCCGTGCAAAGTCAGACATAAAACCAGCGTCAGACAGAATAATACGGTAGATCTGGTCCAATGTATTTGGCATACCGTAAGAAGAGCAAATATGCGTCACAAATGTCAAACCACATGCATGATGGGGTGCAGAAGTTGGCAATCTTGCTTTTTGTTGGTCTAATTTTGTGCCAAAATAAGAAAAATAAAAGAAAAAAGAAACTGGCACAAAGCCAATAATTAATACCCCGCTATCTATTTTATGCAAGTAAGTATGAATATACATTACCTTTGCTATATATATGTTTATATATATAAAATGGTCATGTACATTATACTCTATGTTTAGCTATAGATAGGCGCAAATCCCGGCATATGGCCAAGAACTTCACCTACTTCCCCTCCTTACGCCACCTCCACGCCAAGTTTGCATGGAGGAGTGTGAAGTGGGCATGCCCGGTGGATCAGTGGGCAAGTGTCCACGGGACGTTACTGTCCCGTGGACACTTAACGTCTGAAAGGTCACTTTCGCCTGAAAGGTCAGACCATGAAGAAGTCCCTTCCCAGCATGGAGCATCACCACTGCCCACTGGGATTTATGATCTGGCAGTACCGGTGGGCAGGAGTACAGCATATCTTGGCACACTTAGTTAGAGCTAAAAAGCTCTAGGTATAGCTAAAGGTGCGTTAGATAAACCCATTCCTATACTCATGTATCATATCACGTTGTAAAGAATAAAAAAACTGATTTTCACAGATTTTTCGAAGCCTAAAAATCTAAACGGCATAAAAAATTTCACAAAACGTAACGAAAAAAAAAAATTTAAGAATGAGAAAAAAAAAGAAAGAAAAATCTGATGAGAAAGCCACCCTGAATAATCCCTTGACATCCCGCACTCATGTGATTCGTCACACTGATGGGGTCAACCTCTCCAGTCATGTGAACATCTGATGGAGACAGTAAGAAGGACGACGCAACAAAAAGAGCATTGATATTCCCGGGCCCTGCGCTTGTGCTTAGGTTTTCTTTTCTAGGTCTTTACAAAACGAAGTAGTTCATGAACCTCAGATCTGTGCGTCCACGTAACACTACATCTTCTGCTCGTTATAGACCAATGTCTAATTAGCAGCCAGTAGTTGGTGCACGTATGACTTGTGCCACAATGTATATCGGGTGTAACCTTAATATGTAATATGACCAAGAAATTAAAGGCAAAAAATTAAGATGGAGTGTCCTCACCTTAAAGGGAACCTGTCAGTAGGTTTGGGACCCTACATGGGTAAGCACCTCATGTTCGGGGCATGTGCAGATAAGCAAGGTGTTCTGACCGTGCTTTACAAGGTCCAGGGGTCTAAATTGGACACAAGCCATCAGACCACAAAAAAAAATTGGGCAACACTCCCAAACCAGGTCAGATGCTTTTGATTGTTGCGTACCACATATTGTTACTTAGACACTAAGTGATTGGTTGGGCAAAATGGCGTCACAATGGGGGTCATTTACTAAGGGCGCGATTCGCGTTTTCCCGACGTGTTACCCGAATATTTCCGATTTGCGCCGATTTTCCCTGAATTGCCCCGGGATTTTGGCGCACGCGATCAGATTGTGCCGCATCGGCGCCGGCATGCACGTGACGGAAATCGGGGGGCATGGCCGAACGGAAACCTGACGGATTCGGAAAAACCGCCGCATTTTTAAAAAAAAATGCGTTGCGAAAATTGCACTTACCTTTACTCAGCCCGGCTCGGTGTATTCCAGTGCGTTCCGATGCTCTTCAGCGCAGCAGCGCCACCTGGTGGACGTCGGAGGAACTACCTTAATAAATCCCGTCCGGACCCGAATCCACCGCAGAGAACGCGTCGCTGGATCACGAATGGACCGGGTAAGTAAATCTGCCCCAATGTGCTTTATCTTGCCCTTTTCATGTTATCATGGGGGCCCCATGTTTCTGGCTACCAACCTTAGTACATATCAACAAATTGTCTCATTATTTAACTGCCCCAATAGTGTGCACTGTTGAGGTAAGTAGTATTTTTTTCTTGAACCCCATTGGGGGACCTTTATCATACACCGGCATAGAAGACCTCTCCGCTGTTTTGGATGCTTTAGGAGGCCCTGGAATATGACTTGCTTTTTGCGCTGTTACCTTTAAGCCTGAATAGGTGCAGGCTATAGTGAGTTCTCAGGTGCAGGGCAAGAAAAAACCCAGCCCCGACCCACTCCACCGCCAGGGACAACACCCTTTGCACCCCTCCATGCTCACTTGGCATGGAGGTAGCATAAAAGGGGGAAATAATTGGGGCAGATTCACAAGGAATTGGGTGTATTTCAGGGTTTGTATACCAGAAAACTGATAAATTTCCCCATTCTTTTTATTAGTCCCCCCTCAAATTACCATATTCAACAATGTGTCCAGATTCTGTAACCTATTTATCTGCCATCACTTACACAACAGGAGGACTGAATTGTAGATATTTGACTCCATCGCATCATAGAAACAATTTTTATAATATAAACTGTCCCATTGATCAGCTGATCAACCCTTCCGAAGATCATTGGTAGTTTCTCCTACAGCAGCCACTACAGGTAAAAGCTGGTACTGCATGCTGGCCATTTAATGGAAATCTACCACCAGGATGAAGGATTGTAAACCAAGCACACAGACATGAAGGTGTGTGCCACCTCTGACAGGATCTGCTCTTGCTTAAGTTTCTACCAATGATCTTTAGAAGGGTTGATCAATGGGACAGTTTATATAATAAAAAATTGTGTCTATTATGTGATGTGCAGTACTTTGAATATGTAATTATGTAACTAACATACAAGTTGTACAGGGAGTCTTTAGATAGGGAGCCCCCTCTGCTACACCTATACGCCTCAATTAGGAAATTGTTAAGGGGTTCTCATTTAGAGAAGACCTTTTTATCAGAATTTTTTGCTACATACATTACATAGATTTTAGGAAATCTGCAACTCATGATGACTACACCACAACGTTTATGAATTTTATTTTTGTACCATTCCCTGCATTCATCTCATCATTTAACAAACACACAAGGGATAAAAACCACTCTAAAAGACTCATAAATTCCAAATCCACCCGCAAAGGGACGTCGCCGGATGTTAAATATATGCAGCAAATGAGTGTTTTGTGTCTCATTATCATGCAAAAAGCCTCTTTTCCACCGAGGATAAACGGGAAAAATTGTTGCTGTAATTTGCATACGTCAGTAATTATGTTGACAAAGTAAACACCTAGATAACGAACACATCATCTCTAAATCCCAGATCTGTCACAATGTGCCTCTTATATCATTCAGCGGTACGCGGGGGCCATCGGAGTAATAAATCTTTTGCAAATGTCTTAAACGGAAGAAGTTTTCGGCTCCTCACAGTTTACTGGGAAATGTTTGTGAAAGTTTATTGTATTGGAAAGATATGGGCGGATAAAAAAACAACACTTGAGTTCCTTGGGGGCGGGCTTATTAAAGCATGGGCGTGTATAACATAGAGTCACCCCCTGAGGAACTATAACATCAATATAGAATGGTGTACATAATAATCTAAAGAAAGATGCTTCTGTCCTATGTATATAATGCTTATAGGGGGTCCTAATCTGAGGCCCCTAACATGCTATGTACTATTACCCCAAAAAATTATAGAGAGGACCTATATGACTGAAGCGGTGGATGTTATTCTTAAAACTGGTTAGTATGAATTAACAGCTAATGGTGTCACACGTTCCATTACCATGTGAGACTCAGATTTTTTAGGGTATATAATAATATTCAGTGGGGGCCACATTTCTGGTTGGTTCCTTTCCCTTGATGAACAGTGATGGACTCTTCTGGTCAAAGTGAAAGTGAACACAAGTACTTTCTGTCTTTTACCTCATCAGCCAGACATTCCTATCCATATCATGGCCACAGATGGAGGGTCATGTGATCTATACCTGTCCATGAGCAACTGCCCTGCCAGGACCAGTATTCATGAGTAAAATATCAAAGTCCTGGCAGGGCGATTGTTCATGGACAGTTAGAGATCACATGACCCTCCATCTGTGACCATTTTATGGTCAGGAATCTCTGGCTGATGAGGTAAAAGACAGGAGGCCTCACTTTACATATCAAGAAAGTAGAGCCAAACTATTAATAGATGTATATTGGTAAATTACCATATTTTTCGGACTATAAGGCACACAAAAAATCCTTTGATTTTATCAGAAATCAAAGGTGCGCCTTATAGTCCAGTGCGCCTTATATATGAACCGTACTTACAGACAACAGCTGCCTTGAACTGTGCACAGGTCTGCCCCCTGCTGGTCATTCATCCTTATAATCCGGTGCGCCTTATAATCCGGTGCTCCTTATATATGAACCTAGATGGTTTAGCAGGCATTTATTGATGGTGCGCTTTATAGTCCGGAAAATACTGTATCTAATATCCTCCCCCCTACACTAAAACACATTACAAAAATATATGAGATAAATTGGACATCTTTCAAAAATTGAGACAGGTACGAACCAATCTGACGAAAATATAGTGGCACATTGGGGGTTAATGTTCCTCTTTGGGCTGTGGAACCATAATCCTCTATTCTTTAGTACAGCTTTCTTATCATCTGAAATATTTCATAATCCGGCACTTAACCGATGTCCGATTTTTTTTCATACAGCCCGTGCTAGAAAAATAAAAAAAAATTAAAAAACATTTAAAAAAAATTGTAAAATGTAAATTCTGCTTCATTGTGTGTCAGAGAGGGAAATACAGTAATATGTTGGCTCGGAGATAAAAATCGTAATCTTATCTTGATACAGTGTCACCACATGTGTTTCCGTCTTCTAGAATCTTTTACATTTCAGTGTAATGTTTAGCCCTCAATACTTTTTGTAGTTTTTTTTTTTTTTTGTTACTCCCTACCGTGTCTGTCGTGTTCTGTCAGTGCAGTTCTCTCATCCCTCCCCCTTTCCTTCCTCCTGACCCTGAAAAGAATTTTTCGACAGAGCATGGGATTAGTTTTTCTGGGAGTTTGGGAATCAAGATGCAAAGCCATCACACGGAACATCTCTACAAGATCCTGGTGATTGGTGACCTGGGAGTAGGCAAGACGAGTATCATCAAGCGTTATGTCCACCAGAACTTCTCGCCTCATTACCGCGCCACCATCGGGGTGGATTTTGCGTTAAAAGTTCTAAACTGGGACTCGGATACTGTGGTCCGTCTTCAGCTATGGGACATCGCAGGTGGGTGGAATAGTAGTAGTAGTAGAGGTTGTTACTATAAGGATTGAAGTGTCTGGTTGTCAAAAAGTTGCAACTTTTTGGAATTATTAACTTTTATTGACTTTTTTTTACAGTTTTTCCTTCTATTCCTAATAGTTCTAAGCTGGGACTTGGATACTGATGAAGTAGTAGTACTATAAGTTCTAATAGTAGTTACAAATTTTAGGAATCCTGAAGAAGACACTGTAATTCTTGAGTGCAGGACTTGGTTATTAAGTTGGGTTCTGTTCACATATTTTTAAGATTTTTGAGCCAATTTTGAAAAGTTCTGCGCTGGCACTCTGTCTGATCTCTATCTGCATCTATAGGACACTTCACGTGGGTGGAGTAGTACTAGAGGTAGTAGTTATAGGTTCTGCTTAATCCAGAAACTGATAAACCTTATCTGTCATAACACAGAGTTTCGGCATCAAAAATTGTAACATTTTTGGATTTTTTTGTCTAAAATCTTCTGACTTTCTGCTTTAGTTTTGAATAAGTTGTAAGCTGGGACTGGGAAAACGGAGGAGTATATATGTCTAAGGGACAGTGCAGGTGGGGGGAGTGGGAGTAGTAGTAGGAGCATTGGTAGTAGTTATGGTTGTTATAGTTTTTGGGGAATCCTGATACAACAAATTTGCCAATTCAGAATTCTGGCATTAAAAAGTTGCAAAATATGGTGTTGTCTTTTTTGCTACTTTTTTCACATGATTGCTCAAATTGATGTAAAATTGATGTAAAAACGCTACAAAAATTTTGCCTTTTATGATTCAGTTTTGGAAAGTTCATAGCTTGGACCCAGATGCTGCGGGCCAGTTACGAGTATGGGACAAGGCACTCGAGTAGATTAGGAGAAGGAGTAGTAGTAGTGGAAGTAGCCTTATAAGTACTTGTATGTTCAGATGAACAGACCCAACGTTCAAATTTGGGTTAGGCATTTGGGTTAGTCCCTCTGACCAGGACAAAAAGTTATATGTCAGGTCCAACAATCTCTACCTATAGGTTATTTGTGTCGAGCAGTGCACTCCGAATTTTGTACAACAAAGGCTATATTCACACTGCCGTTGCCCGCCCATACCATAGCGGGCAACGGCAGTGCACGGGGAGAGGAGGAGGAAGTGAGTGCAGCTCACCCCCGCCCCTCTCCATAGGAAGTAATGGCGCACGGCGCCGTACTACGGGTAAAGGTAGGACAGGTCCTATCTTTTACCCGGGTACGGAGCGGTACGGTGCCGCACGTGTGCTGCACCGTATCGCTCCCATAGGGCGCGGAGCGCCCATTGCCGTCTATGGAGGACGTATATCAGCCGTATATACGTCGGCCGTATATACCTCCTCCATACGTTAGTGTGAATATAGCCAAAAAGTTGCAGCATTAGAACTTTGTGGGGTTTATTTTTGCAAAAATGTAACATTGTTTAGGTTCTAAACTGGTATTTAGACACCATGGCCTCCTTACAGCTCTAGGACTTTGTAGTAGTATAAGTAGTTATAGGTTCCCAGAAGTCCTGCAACAATTGTACAAACTTTTACAAGTGGGTGGGGAAAGTGGGAGTGGCTATTGCCTCGCAAGCTAATATAGGCTGCATTTTTTTGGCTTTTTCCAAAAAAAAGTTTCAAAAACTGTCCCAGTCATATTCAAGAAGAGGAATACCATCTCAGAAATGTTAGACTGTTAACTACACCTGCCAAGTGACTATTATGAAATGATGAGAGTAGTAGTTCTGGAACGACTGGAGAGCCACACGTTACAACTACAATAGTGGTACCGTCTATGGATCTGATGCATTCACTTAATCCATTTATAGATTGATGGGTCAGAAATCCCAGAGATTTGAGACAAAATTTGAAATATTGATTGGTTCGTTTTCGGAATTCTAAGGAATCTTTACCGATTTTCCTTATCGTTGAATCCGTTTCCCACTTTACAAAAATAAGGGTAACAAAATATAAAAAAATATATAATTGCATAAAGCTGTGTCTCCCATGTTGTGATGTCTTTCATATATAGAACAGAGAGAGTAAAAGAAGTGGTGGAGCTAGAATGGAACTGAATCAATCACATAATTTTCTTCTAAATTGATAATCCCCGCCCAAAAAACCCTCTGTTTTAGAAAGTCAATCATTTTATATCTACTATAAATTATTATGATTACTAATTATAACTAGATAAATGATTGGGTAATCATAATAAAATATTACATTATTTATTTAATTTCATGAAATATATATAATATTTTATTTCTTTATTTAAGAATTTTATTTAATTATTTTAAAATAGTTGCAGAATTTTTAATTCTGATTACTAGTTATTATTATTATTATTATTATTATTCAGATATAAGGGAATCATCCCAGGGAGTTTCCTTTTCAAGATTCTTTATTAATGTATCACAATGACTTACTATAATAATCAACATTTTGTTAGTAGTTCTGCCCAATGACAAACTCAGCACTGCTACATCTAGAATGGGAATAGTGAAAAACCCACTGCTATTTTAAGTCTACATCGGCCACAAATTAACATGGATATGCCAAAAGTCACATGTCAAGAACAAAACTAACACGTGACGCCTGGATACAGCAATAGCAGCACCTCTTGCTATGTTATATACTGAGCTCTGCTACATCTACAGTTGGATCAGGAAGAAAAAGTAAAGCATAAAATACTTTTCATGCCTAATTTTGAGCATTCAAGTTATTATAAGGATTACTGCGACACTCCTAGTAGGGGTCAGGTTAGGTGAAATATCTAATACAGACGTGATCCATCAGAGGATGGACTTGCAAAAGGAAGGGGGGTCCAAATGCAAATTCTATAGCAGGATCCCCCTCCATACTATGTACTATTTATAATACATGTGTGACAAATAGCACCAATAACCAGTGATTGTAGACAGTATCTTCTCCTATGAGCCTGGGTAATCTGGGGTATAACTAGGAGGGGCTGGGCCCCATTGCAGACTTCTGAATGGAGCCCCCCCTTACCCCTTAAAAATATACATATTTGTTTATTCACACATGTGAGTTTCAATGAAACACAATACAAACACAATATAAACACATACCATATACATACAATACCCTATACACCCATGCATCATATACACAAACATAAAACATATGCACATCACATATACACACGCACATACAGCAAATACACATCACATATACATATGCACACTCATACAGCAAATACACACATAAATTCAATACCATATACAGTATATACACACTATATACACACAGTATATACATACAATACCCTATACACCCATGCATCATATACACAAACATAAAACATATGCACAACACATATACACACATACAGCAAATACACATCACATATACACACATACAGCAAATACACATCACATATACACACATACAGCAAATACACATCACATATACACACACATACAGCAAATACACATCACATATACACACACATACAGCAAATACACACATAAATTCAATACCATATACAGTATATACACACTATATACACATACATACAGCATAAACACATCACATATACACACATACAGCATAGACACATCACTTCTACATACACATACAGCAAATACACACATACATGCAATATCATGTACAGTATATAGGCACCATATACACATAGATACAGCATAAACACATCACATTTACACACATACAGCATATACACATCACATATATGTACACATACAGCAAATACACATAGACATGCAATAGCATATACAGTAAATACACTATATACACACTACACACATACAGCAAATTAACACCCAATACACGGACAATACCTCAGAACTAACAGGGAACTAACAAAACAATGTAAATTATTTTTTTTTCAAATTTTTGCAATAAATATTTGAAGAATTAATACGTTTTACAGTACAAGTCATAGTAAGGGCAAATAGGTGTCTGTTGACCACATCCTCTCACAGCACGTCACAGTTAAAGGGATATCCCGATACAGACATTTATGGATATGCTTTACATATCCCGCCCTTGGGTGGATACCCAGGGTCAGCTGCGGCTTCCAGCAAAGTGTAAAGTTTATTTTTGATGTGGAAATGTATGGATGTTTAAGGTTTTCTATGGATTTCAATTCTATGGGCAAACAAAGGCAAACTCTTAAAGGGAAAGTCTTCTTAAGAAAACCCCTTAATAGTTGAGGAATCCCTTTTCTGAGTTGGAATTGGGTAGGAAAATAGGTAAAATGTGCCTTACTGGGTTGAAGTCCCAGGGCCAACATCTGCAAAGAGTTTGTATGTTCTCTCCGTGCTTGCGTGGGTTTCCTCCGGGTCCTTCGGTTTCCTCCCACACTCCAAAACATACTGTTAGGTGGATTAGATTGTGAGCCACATTGGGGAGAGGGACTGATTTGGCAAACTCTGTGCTGTGCTGCGTAATCTGTGTGCCCTATATAAATAAAGAATTGTTATTATTATTACTTATTCATTTACTCCGACTCTGCTCCGGTGCCTCTTTGCTGGCCCTCCCTGGCCTCTGTATATTTGGCCTTAGTAATGATGAAGTTGTACATCCGATGTGACCACTGCAACTGGCCTCAACAGTATGTGGCACAAGACCACTGAGGCCAGTGAATGGCTTCAGCAGTTACATGGAGTAAACAGCCACCAAGGAGGACCAGAGCAGTGGCACCGGAGCAGAATGGGAATAGGGTATTGATAGAACTTTTACTATGTTGCCACATTTCCCCTCTTAGGAATTTCCTTGCCTTCTGACTAGGCTGCATTGGGAACCACCAACTTAGAGGTTTCCTCCGGATTATATGGAATCATGCACATGACTGCTGCTTATCCTGGCGTGATAAAAATAGTATGACCGGAGTTCTCCCAGCGCCGCACACTCCTCTAGCCAGATTCCTTTCTGTTCCAAGTCATTTTTTTTTTCGTCTGTGTTACATCCATTGCTGCAGTCCAAGAATTAAAGGGGTTGTACAAAGTCTACAGCACAATTGCCGCTGTTCTGAGGCCGCAAACAACGGATCCATTGGCGATTTTTGCAGTCAGTGGCGCCTATTTACTAAGGGTCTGCGGCCCTTCCAACATTTTTGTGGACTGCACGGCTGTGACAGGTATTTAACAGGGGATTGTGTCACACGTGATCGGATTTTGGCGCAGCTGCGCCGGCTTTCATGCAACAGAAATCGGACGGACGATCCGACTGATTCGGACTGAGCTTATGATTGAACATTCAAATTGTGCCGCAAGACCAAGCACTTACATGTACCAGGAAGAAGAAGGTGAACTCCGTCGGACCTGAGTGGGGAAGCGACACATGCAGAAAATCGGGTGCAGGATCTTAGTGAATTGCGGCACAATGCATTATCGGCAGACATTGCACTTTCTGTGAACTCCAAGGAACGGGTAAGTAAATGTGCCCCAGTGTGTTGTCCATATATATTATCCGTTTTTGAGGATCATCAAAAAATAATGGCAAATAATCTCATTGGCTTATCCCGGCCCCTGGAAATCTGAATGCGCAGCATGATGAAAGAATCCATACAGAGCAGCTAAACCTACTGTGCATGCGCAGACCTCCATAGGTGGTAGAGTAGTATGCTCACTATAACTCACATTGTTCTGCCTAATCCTATCAGTTGCAGTAGAGGTTTAAAGGGAACCTGTCATCAGGTTCCCTCTTTTATGTGAAATCTTGCCCAGTCTTACATATGAAAAATCTCCCCCAGTCAGGAAAATATGACACTTCTCATTTTTTTTTTTACATGAGATGAGTCAAGTTTAGTGGTTGCAGGAGTAGTGTCGCTTCAGAAGCTTTTATCTTCTGCTCTACAGCACCTAGAAACCTGTTTTTGTGTCATAATAAAGATAAATATCTTGGGATTTTTTTTAATAATACATCGGAGCTCATGCTCCGGAGTATGATGGCCCCTCCGCTGGAGTGGCTCAGAACCCCTGACAAATACCTTCCCTCACTTGTGTTGTCTTTCAGATTGGACTTTTGGCTTTGTGAGCTACAGAACCAGAGATGCAAGTATCCAAATACATAGTTAGATGAGTTTCTTATCTTTAATATGACACAAAAAGCATGTTTCTAGATGCTATAGAACCAAAGATATGGGGGCAGATTTATTTACCCGGTCCTGTCGCGATCCCGCAGTGCGTTGCCCAACGAGGATTCGAGTCTGCCGCGATTCTCTGCTCTGAGGTCCGTCGGAGTTCACCTTCTTCTTCCCAGTGATTGTAAGTGCGTGTCTTGCGACACATTTCTAAATGTTAAATCCTGCGGGTTGTCCGAATCCGTCGGGTTGTCTGGCGGTCCGCCCCTCGATTTCCGTTGTGTGCAAGCCGATGCGCCAAAATCCGATCACATGTGCCAAAATCCCGGGCCAATTTGGCGCAAAATGGAAATCGGCGGGAAATCTGGCGAAAATGCGCTCCGTGGACCCTTAGTAAATGAGCCCCATGGGCTTTTGAAGTGACATTCCCCCTTGCAAACACTAACAGTCATATTTGGCTAACTTTGAGGGCGATTTTTTTGTATAGGTAACCAGATTAAATTTAAAGTAAAAGAGAATTCTACAAAGAACATTTCATCCCCTGCCTGAGGTAGCTGGTAGTTTAGTGGAGTAAATCCTGTTGATAGGTTCCCTTTAAGTGCAAAATTACAAATTAACTGTTGTGTTAAAAAGGGCTAAGTTCATACCCCATTATTTGCCACATGTTGTAAGGACACGTCAGGAGGATTCAGCTTGGATTTAGCTTTCTATGTCTTTCCATCCTGCACTTTTGACATACAGGAGGTATGGTGGCTGGATCTATTGCCTCCGCCTGCCACTATTTGTCAATGTATACATTGGTGCTATCCGAATGTAAGTGCTTAGCATATACAAAAGATGTGATATGAACCCAGCCTTACTAACTCAGCTCTGCTACATCTGTATCTGTTTTGCCATAACTAAAGACAGGGATCGGTATTTGGGGGAGGAGCTATGAAGCAGGACAATGCTCAATCTGTTACATTGTATATATATTTACTCGCACTGTTGTGGTTCATATTCTAAACATTCCGACAGTGTTTCGGGTGATCAGCTCTGCGTTTTCACGCGTCCGCGCAGTAATGAACATAACGAGAGATAGCATCTCCTCTCACAATGCCAGCTTGTGTAAGACGCTGCGGGTCATGTGTTGTCATATCATATGATGCCACTTCCTGCAGTAGAAACCAGAAAATGCGTAGAAATCCTGGGCACTTAATAACAAGTAGAACATTTTGAGTTCTCAGTGGACGGCACATTCCAGTATCCCATAAAAATGTCATCCTTAGGTGGAGCGAAAATATCAATTAGAGGGGAACTCCAGGGATAAACTAGAAACACTGCTATTGCTGTCCCTATCCCCATCTCTCACCATCCCTGGACTCAGGTCCTTGTCTCTATCATCGTCTCTAATTTTTGGTTTTCGCTGTCCCTGCATCTCCATATTTTTAGCTATCCTTGGCTTGTTCTATCTTCTACTTCTCTAATCCCCAGCAATCCCATTACCCGGATCTTCTTATCCCCAGCTCTCCCTGTACCCGGCTCTTCTTATCCCCAGCTCTCCCTGTACCCGGCTCTTCTTATCCCCAGCTCTCCCTGTACGCGGCTCTTCTTATCCCCAGCTCTCCCTGTACCCGGCTCTTCCTATCCCCAGCTCTCCCTGTACCCGGCTCTTCCTATCCCCAGGTCTCCCGTACGCGGCTCTTCTTATCCGCAGCTCTCCCTGTACCCGGCTCTTCCTATCCCCAGCTCTCCCTGTACCTGGCTCTTCTTATCCCCAGCTCTCCCTGTACCTGGCTCTTCTTATCCCCAGCTCTCCCTGTACCCTGCTCTGGTTATCCCCAGCTCTCCCTGTACCCGGCTCTTCTTATCCCCAGCTCTCCCTGTACCTGGCTCTTCTTATCCCCAGCTCTCCCTGTACCCTGCTCTGGTTATCCCCAGCAGGGCCGGTTCTAGACAAAGTGGGGCCCTGGGCAAAACTAAAAGTGGGGCCCCAAAATAAAACTGTTTTATGACCAGTCACAGTCAGTAAGAGACTCCTTTAGTATGGTAAAACAAACTGTAATATGGGAGAATTTTATAGGAGATAGATAGATGATAGGGAGATTTATGGGCAGCATGGTGGCTCCGTGATTAGCACTACAGCCTTGCAGCCCTGGTCAACATCTGCAAAGATTTTGTATGCTCTCTCTGTGTCTGCGTGGGTTTCCTCCGGGTCCTCCGGTTTCCTCCTACACTCCAAAAAATTACTGGTAGGTTGATTAGACTGTGAGGCCCATTGGGGAGGGGGACCAATATTTTCTGAAAGCAGACACTTGCCCCATTTTCAAAGATTTTATAGACATAGGCGCCTTCATGCAATTTTGATTCAAATTGAAACATTCTATTAAAAATACTTAAAATTTGACCTTGATGGCAAAAAATTTGATCCAAACAGAAAATGTTTACCTTCACATCTCCTAAATGTAATACATGGACATTTGTAGAGTTCACAAATGTGCCCTATTGATATGTTCACATAAATAAATCCACATAATATCACTAAAACTGTAATAACTAGATATCTGCTTTTCAGCTAGACATTTTTAGACAGTCACAACCTGCAAAATATAGCAATAAAACAGAATAAAAAGTAAAGGAGCCATGAAACCTAGAGAATTTTGAAAGCAGACAACCAGGCGATGCATTTGGCAATAAACATTCAAAATTTCCTCTAAAATATGTACAAATCCAGATACTTATATAAAGAAAATCTACTTTCCTAAAACAGATGTGAGGAGAGCATACATACCCCACATGTGTATATTCACCAA
Organism: Engystomops pustulosus; assembly: GCF_040894005.1. NCBI lineage: Eukaryota > Metazoa > Chordata > Amphibia > Anura > Leptodactylidae > Engystomops > Engystomops pustulosus. Next base: position 26,193,572 of record NC_092412.1, on the reverse strand, counting down.
AATATGTAGCAAAGGGAACTGCAGAAAATTCACACAGATGTATCATTGTCTGTTCCTTACACAATGGTAACCCAAATAAATAATTATATATCCATAAACCCCTCTAATGAGATAATAAAAGTCACGTTTAGATGTGCGCCATTGTATTATCACAATAACAGAACCCTCCGCGCTTCATAAGAATGAAAGTGAGAATGTCATAACATAGGTGTAAATAATGGAGGATGATGGGAAATAAAAACTTTATTCCAGGACATGTGTGTGTTTTTGGTGTTACATATAACTTTATGGACATGTTCTGGTCATGGTGTAGTGTAGGATTGAATGTTCATCGTATCAGTCAATTTTCCCAACAAAAAATAACTATCACAAAATAAAAGGGAATAAGAGAGAATGGGCCGCATTTATCACTTTTGTGCGCCTAGGTGTAGTAGTTGCGCCTAAATTCTGGTGCACTGTTTTCCAGAATTATCACAAGCTACAACCATCTATGATAAGTTAATTTCCTGCCTCTTATTAATCACTTCACTTTAACACAGTTTAGGCGCAATTTTGGCGCAGTTAAGGCGTAATGTTAGATTCAGGCACATACATGTCATCCTGCTACAAGCTCCTCTCTGCTTTTCCCACAGCCCAGAATGAAGATAACACTCACAGCAGCACCCAGGTGTGTGACACCCTGCACCCAGTGACCTCCTCAGCAGGGGCTTCTCCTGGAGGGGATCCCCCAGTGCTGGTCTCCTGCTGCACCCCTGTAATTCTGCACAGTATCCCCCTCAGATACTGTGCAGAATGACATGGGGGACACTTGTCAGTACTATCTGCAACATTCTGTAACGTTCTCTTCTCTCTTGCTTTGAGCTCAGGATTCTGCAGAATGTTTTGTAAATAGAAGGTGATGAAGTGTAAATAGAGTCTGTAGCTCCTGTCTGCAGAGTATCTAATGACTGTATTATCTGTACTAGTGTCTGCAGAGTATCTCATGTCTGTATGATCTGTTCTAGTGTCTGCAGTGTCTGGATGAGCTTTTCTGCAAAGGGGCTCAGTGCTTTCTTCTCAGTTAACGCCAGCTCCGGGCTGCAGTGTTTTTGCGCCTAAATGAAAAGTCGCAAGTGATGAATATCATTAGGCGCATCAAAACATCTGGATTGCTAGGATAAATGAGGGAAAGCTGGTTATTTTTTGCTGCGTAGCTAGCATTTAGTCGCAAAAATGGCACAAAAAATGGTGCGCCTGAATGAAAAGGCGCAAAAACAACAGAAAAAAAACGATTGATACATGTGGCCCAAAGTGTGTTCTTAGATTTGCATAGAGAAGGGTTAAAAACATGAATATTAGTTGATATTATCCCTTCTCAAAATGTAGTACTAGTAACATATAAAGTGATTATTTCTATTATCTGTGAGGTGCAGAAGCTCCTGTGTGCAGCTAATACTCCCTGCAGCCTGATGGCTAAAAATCTGGAGATGGGGGAGACACTTCAGAGGGCTGTATCTCTGGTTCTGTGACTCATAGAAACTCACTTCTTTTTTCCTATGAAAGAAGAGAGTCTCCTCTTTTATATGAATCTAAATTTGTGTTTCTAAAATGCAGAAAAACTGAGATATTAACTGTTAAACTGCCGTCGGAAGTGATATTTATATATAAAAATGGCACCTGATATTCTCACTTTAAACCTGAATATCTCTGTATCCATAGCACCTAGAAACACAATTCAAGATTCATTTGAAAGAAGAGATTCTCCCCTTTCTCCCTGGGGGCCCTGGGCAATTGCCACCTTTGCCTACCCATAGCGCCGGCCCTGATCCCCAGCTCTCCCTGTACCCGGCTCTTCTTATCCCCAGCTCTCCCTGTACCCGGCTCTTCTTATCCCCAGCTCTCCCTGTACCCGGCTCTTCTTATCCCCAGCTCTCCCTGTATCCGGCTCTTCTTACCCCAGCTCTTCCTGTACCCGGCTCTGGTTATCCCCAGCTCTCCCTGTACCCGGCTCTTCTTATCCCCAACTCTCCCTGTACCCGGCTCTTCTTATCCCCAGCTCTTCCTGTACCCGGCTCTTCTTATCCCCAGCTCTCCCTGTACCTGGCTCTTCTTAGCCCCAGCTCTCCCTGTACCCGGCTCTGGCTATCCCCAGCTCTCCGTGTACCTGATCTGGCGATCCCCAGCTCTCCCTGTACCCGGCTCTGGCTATCCCCAGCACTCCCTGTACCCGGCTCTGGCTATCCCCAGCACTCCCTGTACCCGGCTCTGGTTATACCCAGCACTCCCTGTACATGCCTCTGGCTATCCCCAGCTCTCCCTGTACTCGGCTCTGGCTATCTCCAGCTCTCCCTGTACCCGGTTCTGACTATCCCCAGTTATCCCTGTACCTTGCTCTGGCTAGCCCCAGCACTCCCTGTACCCGGCTTTGGCTATCACCAGCTCTCCCTGTACCCGTCTCTGGCTATCAACAGCTCTCCCTGTACCCGGCTCTGGCTCTCCCCAGAACTCCCTGTTCCCGGCTCTTGCTATCCCCAGGTCTCGCTGTACCCGGCTCTGGCTATCCCCAGCTCTCCCTGTACCCGGCTCTGGCTATCCCCAGAACTCCCTGTACCCAGCTCTCCCTGTACCCGGCTCTGGCTATCCCCACCTCTCCCTGTACCCGGCTCTAGCTATCCCCACCTCTCCCTGTACATGGCTCTGGCTATCCCCAGCTCTCCATGTACCTGATCTGGCTATTCCCAGCTCTTCCTGTACCCAGCTCTGGCTATCCCCAGCTCTCTCTGTACCCAGCTCTGGCTATCCCCAGCACTCCCTGTACCCGGCTCTGGTTATCCCCAGCTCTCCCTGTACATGCCTCTGGCTATCCCCAGCTCTCCCTGTACCCGGCTCTGGCTATCCCCAGCTCTCCATGTACCCAGCTCTGGCTATCCCCAGCTATCCCTGTACCTGGCTCTGGCTATCACCAGCTCTCCATGTACCCAGCTCTGGCTATCCCCAGCTATCCCTGTACCTGGCTCTGGCTAGCCCCAGCACTCCCTGTACCCGGCTTTGGCTATCACCAGCACTCCCTGTGCCCGGCTCTGGCTATCCCCAGCACTCCCTGTGCCCGGCTCTGGCTAGCCCCAGCTCTTTCTGTACCCGGCTCTGGCTAGCCCCAGCTCTCCCTGTACATGCCTCTGGCTATCAACAGCTCTCCCTGTACCCGGCTCTGGCTCTCCCCAGAACTCCCTGTTCCCGGCTCTTGCTATCCCCAGGTCTCGCTGTACCCGGCTCTGGCTATCCCCAGCTCTCCCTGTACCCGGCTCTGGCTATCCCCAGCTCTCCCTGTACCCGGCTCTGGTTATCCCCAGCTCTCCCTGTACCCGGCTCTGGCTATCCCCAGAACTCTCTGTACCCAGCTCTTCCTATCCCCAGCTCTCCCTGTACCTGGCTCTTCCTATCCCCAGCTCTCCCTGTGCCTGGCTCTTCCTATCCCCAGCTCTCCCTGTACCCGGCTCTTCCTATCACCAGCTCTCCCTGTACCCGGCTCTGGCTATCCCCAGGTCTCGCTGTACCCGGCTCTGGCTATCCCCAGGTCTCGCTGTACCCGGCTCTTCCTATCCCCAGCTCTCCCTGTACCTGGATCTTCCTTTTCCCCAGCTCTCCCTGTACCCGGCTCTTCCTATCCCCAGCTCTCCCTGTACCCGGCTCTTCTTATCCCCAGCTCTCCCTGTACCCGGCTCTTCCTATCCCCAGCTCTCCCTGTACCTGGCTCTTCCTATCCCCAGCTCTCCCTGTACCCGGCTCTTCTTATCCCCAGCTCTCCCTGTACCTGGCTCTTCTTACCCCAGCTCTTCCTGTACCCGGCTCTTCTTATCCCCAGCTCTACCTGTACCCGGCTCTTCTTATCCCAAGCTCTCCCTGTACCCGGCTCTTCTTATCCCCAGCTCTTCCTGTACCCGGCTCTTCTTATCCCCAGCTCTCCCTGTACCTGGCTCTTCTTATCCCCAGCTCTCCCTGTACCCGGCTCTGGCTATCCCCAGCTACCGTGTACCTGATCTGGCGATCCCCAGCTCTCCCTGTACCCGGCTCTGGCTATCCCCAGCACTCCCTGTACCCGGCTCTGGTTATACCCAGCACTCCCTGTACATGCCTCTGGCTGTCCCCAGCTCTCCCTGTACATGCCTCTGGCTATCCCCAGCTCTCCCTGTACCCGGCTCTGGCTATCACCAGCTCTCCCTATACATGGCTCTGGCTAGCTCCAGCTCTCCCTGTACCCGGCTCTGACTATCCCCAGCTTTCCCTGTATCCGGCTCTGGCTATCCCCAGCACTCCCTGTACCCGGCTCTGGCTAGCCCCAGCTCTCTCTGTACCCGGCTCTGGCTAGCCCCAGCTCTCCCTGTACCTGGCTATCACCAGCTCTCCCTGTACCTGGCTCTGACTATCCCCAGAACTCCCTGTACCCGGCTCTGGCTATCCCCAGCTCTCCCTGTACCCGGCTCTGGCTAATCCCAAAACTCCTTGTACCCAGCTCTTCCTATACCTGGCTCTTCTTATCCCCAGCTCTCCCTGTACCCGGCTCTGGCTATCCCCAGAACTCCCTGTACCCAGCTCTTCCTATCCCCAGCTTTCCCTGTACCCGGCTCTGGCTATCCCCACCTCTCCCTGTACATGGCTCTGGCTATCCCCAGCACTCCCTCTACCCGGCTCTGGTTATCCCCAGCTCTCCCTGTACATGCCTCTGGCTATCCCCAGCTCTCCCTGTACCCGGCTCTGGCTATCACCAGCTCTCCCTGTACATGCCTCTGGCTATCCCCAGCTCTCCCTGTACCCGGCTCTGGCTATCACCAGCTCTCCCTATACATGGCTCTGGCTATCTCCAGCTCTCCCTGTACCCGGCTCTGGCTATCCCCAGCTCTCCATGTACCCAGCTCTGGCTATCCCCAGCTATCCCTGTACCTGGCTCTGGCTAGCCCCAGCACTCCCTGTACCCGGCTTTGGCTATCACCAGCACTCCCTGTGCCCGGCTCTGGCTATCCCCAGCACTCCCTGTGCCCGGCTCTGGCTAGCCCCAGCTCTTTCTGTACCCGGCTCTGGCTAGCCCCAGCTCTCCCTGTACATGCCTCTGGCTATCACCAGCTCTCCCTGTACCCGGCTCTGGCTCTCCCCAGAACTCCCTGTTCCCGGCTCTGGCTATCCCCAGGTCTCGCTGTACCCGGCTCTGGCTATCCCCAGCTCTCCCTGTACCCGGCTCTGGCTATCCCCAGAACTCCCTGTACCCAGCTCTTCCTATCCCCAGCTCTCCCTGTACCTGGCTCTTCCTATCCCCAGCTCTCCCTGTACCTGGCTCTTCCTATCACCAGCTCTCCCTGTACCCGGCTCTGGCTCTCCCCAGAACTCCCTGTTCCCGGCTCTGGCTATACCCAGGTCTCGCTGCACCCGGCTCTTCCTATCCCCAGCTCTCCCTGGACCTGGCTCTTCCTATCCCCAGCTCTCCCTGTACCCGGCTCTTCTTATCCCCAGCTCTCCCTGTACGCGGCTTTTCTTATCCCCAGCTCTCCCTGTACCCGGCTCTTCCTATCCCCAGCTCTCCCTGTACCTGGCTCTTCCTATCCCCAGCTCTCCCTGTACCCGGCTCTTCCTATCCCCAGCTCTCCCTGTACGCGGCTCTCCTTATCCCCAGCTCTACCTGTACCCGGCTATTCTTATCCCCAGCTCTCCCTGTACCTGGCTCTTCTTACCCCAGCTCTCCCTGTACCCGGCTCTTCTTATCCCCAGCTCTCCCTGTACCCGGCTCTGGCTATCCACAGCACTCCCTGTACCGGGCTCTGGCTATTCACAGTTCTCCCTGTACCCGGCTCTTGCTATCCCCAGCTCTCCCTGTACCTGGCTCTTCCTATCCCCAGCTCTCCCTGTACCCGGCTCTGGCTATCCACAGCACTCCCTGTACCCGGCTCTGGCTATCCACAGCACTCCCTGTACCCGGCTCGGACTATCTCCAGCTCCCCCTCTACAGTACCTGGCTTTTCACATCTCCAGCTCTCCCTGTACCCTCTACAATCTTGGAATATAAATCCATATTTCACAGTCCGGCTCTTACGAACAAAACACACAAGGTATGATAACCTATCTCGCCAGGGACAATACCTAACACTCTTTGCAATTTGCATCATCACAACGGCTCATACATTCCATTTAAGGTCAATGCACAAAGCAATGTGGGTCTTCTAAATATTAAGTAGCCTCATTTCCATCATTTGCATATAACTTTGTACATCACATTTACCATTGCTCTCTCTGTCAGTTATAACTGAACTTCCATCATTCTATTCATAAATCAATCACTGCAGTTAGAATCCGTAAGGAATGTTCTACCTATGACTACAACGTATACAGCCGCTGGGAATATCCCTTTAAGTAAAGATTTCCCGTATAATCCCAAGTGTGTTAAACCCTGTATAATTACAGTAGTCCAGTCTTGTACAGTGGCCGGGGGAATAATCATCCAAATAAAACTGCAATTCTTCGACAATTAAAACATTGGCAGATTTTCCCTTACGAGGCGTCAGGAAAACTTGTGAATGGGGATGACCGCCGCTCAGACGGATTAGCGCTTTTTTTCCTTTCCCATACTTTGAGAGATTTCTCCGAAGGATTATATTAGTTTAAACAAAGAGTGTAAAGAATTTATTTTTTTGCTACAATGGGTCAGTATAAGCAGACAGATTAGAGACTTAGAGGATAAGTGAGGTAAGTCATGGACTGACATAGAATCATTAATACGTGTTCTTCTACATTTATTACAATTGTTAATAACTTACATTTCCCCAGTGCCAATGTAATACTACCATATGATATACAGTGCTCAAACAATACTGCTATACAGTGGCCATATAATATTACCATACAAAGATCACATAATACTACCATACAGTGCCCCTACAAAACTATCATGCAGTCTCCAAAAAAATATTACCATATTGAGATCAAATAATACTACAATGCAATGTAATACTACCATATGGTGCTCGTATTATAATAACGACATAAAGTGCTCAAACAATACTGCTATACAGTGGCCATATAATATTACCATACAAAGATCACATAATACTACCATACAGTGCCCCTACAAAACTATCATGCAGTCCCCAAAAAAATATTACCATATTGAGATCAAATAATACTACAATGCAATGTAATACTACCATATGGTGCTCGTATTATAATAACAACATAAAGTGCTCAAACAATACTGCTATACAGTGGCCATATAATATTACCATACAAAGATCACATAATACTACCATACAGTGCCCCTACAAAACTATCATGCAGTCCCCCAAAAAATATTACCATATTGAGATCAAATAATACTACAATGCAATGTAATACTACCATATGGTGCTCGTATTATAATAACGACATAAAGTGCTCAAACAATACTGCTATACAGTGGCCATATAATTTTACCATACAAAGATCACATAATACTACCATACAGTGCCCCTACAAAACTACCATGCAGTCCCCCAAAAAGTATTACCATATTGAGATCAAATAATACTACAATGCAATGTAATACTACCATATGGTGCTCGTATTATAATAACGACATACAGTGCTCAAACAATACTGCTATACAGTGGCCATATAATATTACCATACAAAGATCACGTAATACTACCATACAGTGCCCCTACAAAACTACCATGCAGTCCCCCAAAAATATTACCATATTGAGATCAAATAATACTACAATGCAATGTAATACTACCATATGGTGCTCGTATTATAATAACGACATACAGTGCTCAAACAATACTGCTATACAGTGGCCATATAATATTACCATACAAAGATCAGGTAATACTACCATACAGTGCCCCTACAAAACTACCATGCAGTCCCCCCAAAAATATTACCATATTGAGATCAAATAATACTACAATGCAATGTAATACTACCATATGGTGCTCATATTATAATAACGACATACAGTGCTCAAACAATACTGCTATACAGTGGCCATATAATATTACCATACAAAGATCACGTAATACTACCATACAGTGCCCCTACAAAACTACCATGCAGTCCTCCAAAAAATATTACCATATTGAGATCAAATAATACTACAATGCAGTGTCCACATAATATTAAAATGCTGAGCTCACATAATACTACCATTTAGTGCCCTGGCAAATTACTATACACTGCATAATACTGCACTGCATTGCTCAGACAATAATATATATATATATATATATATATATATATATATATATACACTCACCGGCCACTTTATTAGGTACACCATGCTAGTAACGGGTTGGACCCCCTTTTGCCTTCAGAACTGCCTCAATTCTTCGTGGCATAGATACAACAAGGTGCTGGAAGCTCCTCAGAGATTTTGGTCCATATTGACATGATGGCATCACACAGTTGCCGCAGATTTGTCGGCTGCACATCCATGATGCGAATCTCCCGTTCCACCACATCCCAAAGATGCTCTATTGGATTGAGATCTGGTGACTGTGGAGGCCATTTGAGTCCAGTGACCTCATTGTCATGTTCAAGAAACCAGTCTGAGGTGATTCCAGCTTTATGACATGGCGCATTATCCTGCTGAAAGTAGCCATCAGATGTTGGGTACATTGTGCTCATAAAGGGATGGACATGGTCAGCAACAATACTCAGGTAAGCTGTGGCGTTGTACCAAGGGGCCCAAAGAGTGCCAAGAAAATATTCCCCACACCATGACACCACCACCACCAGCCTGAACCGTTGATACAAGGCAGGATGGATCCATGCTTTCATGTTGTTGACGCCAAATTCTGACCCTACCATCCGAATGTCGCAGCAGAAATCGAGACTCATCAGACCAGGCAATGTTTTTCCAATCTTCTACTGTCCAATTTCGATGAGCTTGTGCGAATTGTAGCCTCAGTTTCCTGTTCTTAGCTGAAAGGAGTGGCACCCGGTGTGGTCTTCTGCTGCTGTAGCCCATCTGCCTCAAAGTTCGACGTACTGTGCGTTCAGAGATGCTCTTCTGCCTACCTTGGTTGTAACGGGTGGCGATTTGAGTCACTGTTGCCTTTCTATCAGCTTGAACCAGTCTGCCTATTCTCCTCTGACCTTTGGCATCAACAAGGCATTTCCGCCCACAGAACTGCCGCTCACTGGATGTTTTTTCTTTTTCGGACCATTCTCTGTAAACCCTAGAGATGGTTGTGCGTGAAAATCCCAGTAGATCAGCAGTTTCTGAAATACTCAGACCAGCCCTTCTGGCACCAACAACTATGCCACGTTCAAAGGCACTCAAATCACCTTTCTTCCCCATACTGATGCTCGGTTTGAACTGCAGGAGATTGTCTTGACCATGTCTACATGCCTAAATGCACTGAGTTGCCGCCGTATGATTGGCTGATTAGAAATTAAGTGTTAACGAGCAGTTGGACAGGTGTACCTAATAAAGTGGCCGGTGAGTGTATATATATATGTTAGGGGTTAGAAGTTAGGGGTTGGCAAACCCGGCATTTGTCCAGGGGCCCCTGTCTTAAAGGGCCCCCCTGCATGTCTGTATAGCTATCATCTATCTGTCTAGTTATATATCTCCTATAATTTGTCTATTTCCTATCTATACATCTGTATCTAATCTTTTTGTCTATTTTATATATATTTTCTATCTATCTTCTATTTATTTATCTATCTATCTGGCTATCTCTATATAGTCAACTTTATAATTATTAATAATATTATTATTATATAATATAATATTTTTGCATCTATAAAGCTATCATCTATCTAACTGCCAATGGAAACCAATCAGAGCTCAGCTTTCATTTTATAAGCAGCTGTGGGAAAATATAAGATGGCCGCTGATTGGTTTCCATGGGCAACTAGAACCGTTCTGCTCTCAGACACTTCTGATAAATCTCTGATTTATCATCATGTTTCTGGGGTAAAACTGTGCTAGTTACCCATGGCAACCAATCAGAGCTCAGCTTTCATTTCCCCACAGCTGTTTATAAAATTAAAGCTGAGCTCTCATTGTTTTCCATGGGCAACTAGAACTGTTTTACCTCAGAAACTTGATGATAAATGTCCCCCTATATAGGGGAAGATTTATCAGAAGTGTCTGAGAGCAGAACAGTTCTAGTTGCCAATGGAAACCAATCAGAGCTCAGCTTTCATTTTATAAACAGTTGTGGGAAAATATAAGCTGTCCTCTGATTGGTTTCCATGGGCCACTAGAACTGTTCTGCTCAGACACTTCTGATGATACTGCTATTCAGTGTCCATATATCACTGCCAACAAATGAAAAACAAGACCATAAAATGTTATAGCTTTATAACGGTCCGATAACACTGCCATAAAGTGTTCAAACAGTAATGTCATATGTTCTCAAACAAGATTGTGATCAAGTACAAAAACCAACCAGTGTCAATGTACGGCCATATTGCAGGTCCTTGCTGTACAGATACATAATACAGCTCCCTCAGTCTATTATAAGGCCATAGTGTACTTCTATGGTTTGGGCCTCCAGTGGGGTAACCAGAAGCTGATGGGCCCCAATGCAAAGTCTGTGCCAGGCCCCGACTATAATGTATGGTTTATAGTAATAGTCTTCTCATATGGGAAAGTGACACCATAAGCGCCCCCTAAACCTCTTTGGCCCGGGTGCGGCCGCAACCTCTGCACCCCCTCAAGTTACGCCCCTGTGGGCCTCTAATTTTATATGTTGCCTAATCCAAAATGTGCTGCCATGTCAACAACGTGACCCGAGGGCGACTAGTGGGAAAGAGTTGATCCATACATCACACATGTCACATGAGGAGGATTACATGGCTACATGACATACATATTTTCTTCCTTCAGGATCTCAGAGCAGGATTAAGAAAAATGTAAAAAAAAAATCTTAGGTTGTCCTTAAAAAAAATGTAAAACCCAGTGCTTAAAAACCCAATGAAGCGGTCTCATAATTATATGTTGACTATATTCATGAGGTAAGTGCTATTCTGCAGTATGACTCTTATACTGGGGACACTGAGGCTGCAATTGATGAGTCACCACATTAAGGGAAAGTTTCTACGCTGCAATACCATGTACAGCCACTATATCATATATGGTGCTGTGTTTTTTGAACAGTGAAGTGTATGTCTTAGTTGTACAAATGCTGCGGTCTCTTCAAATAGCTGCAGGGAATAGGAGATTGAGACTCCTTCCATCACCTGTTAACATTAGAGGTTGAGCTGATATCTATGGAGGTGAAAGTACTAGCTGTTATCCATGGTGCTGAAGATTTGAGTTGTAAGATATAGATATTGCTAGGGACTTGGGACAGTGTTTTTTCTACAAATCAAGATATTTGTCTCAAAAAGATAAATCTGCCCTTGTGACTACACTAGCAGTATACAGAGTGCAGCTCTGGGGTATAATACAGTATATAGCTCAGGATCAGTACAGGATAAGTAATGTCATGTATGTACACAGAGACTGCACCAGCAGCAGAATAGTGAGTGCAGCTCTGGGGTATAATACAGGATGTTACTCAGGATCAGTACAGGATAAGTAATGCCATGTATGTACACAGTGACTGCACCAGTAGCAGAATAGTAATTGCAGCTCTGGAGTATAATACTTGATGTAACTCAGGATCAGTACAGGATAAGTAATGTCATGTATGTACACAGTGACTGCACCAGCAGCAGAATAGTGAGCGCGGCTCTGGAATATAATACAGGATGTAACTCAGGATCAGTACAGGATAAGTAATTTCATGTATGTACACAGTGACTGCACCAGCAGCAGAATAGTGAGTGCACCTCTGGAGTATAATACTTGATGTAACTCAGGATCAGTACAGGATAAGTAATGTCATGTATGTACACAGTGACTGCACCAGCAGCAGAATAGTGAGAGCAGCTCTGGAGTATAATACAGGATGTAACTCAGGATCAGTACAGGATAAGTAATGTTATGTATGTACACAGTGACTGCACCAGTAGCAGAATAGTAAGTGTAAGTGCAGCTCTGGAGTATAATACTTGATGTAACTTGATGTAACTCAGGATCAGTACAGGATAAGTAATGTCATGTATGTACACAGTGACTGCACCAGCAGCAGAATAGTGAGCGTGGCTCTGGAATATAATACAGGATGTAACTCAGGATCAGTACAGGATAAGTAATGCAATGTATGTACACAGTGACTGCACCAGTAGCAGAATAGTAAGTGCAGCTCTGGAGTATAATATTTGATGTAACTCAGGATCAGTACAGGATAAGTAATGTCATGTATGTACACAGTGACTGCAGCAGCAGAATAGTTAGCGCAGCTCTGGAGTATAAGTAATTTTATGTCTCGCAGGGTACTATGTTTATTGCGATGCATCTGTATAAAATCTGTAATATTCATAGCTTTGATATGTTAGTATTATTCTGGAGTTACTATTAGTTGTCTGACCCTGTGACTTGCAGGGACTTTGCACGGTCCCCTCTAGTAACATGTAAAGAGAGTACACGCTTAGATCTGTGTTCCCACAGACAGTCTGGCTTCTATTTGCACTTCACAAGCCGCGCTGGTCCTGAGTTTGACTCTTTGATAATATCTTCTCAGACATTTCCCATAAATCCTCTGGTTTGTGCAGTATGTAAAGTGTTATGAAATATTAATGACATAAATATTATGAGTCTTCTCATTTTGCCATCAAATGAAACTTTAATAGAACTTATGTAGATACATGTCTGCTCCCCCCTCCATAGAGAGTCTCCCGAAATATAGCGACGCTCCATCTGCAGAGTCTACAGTACGGTTCTTCTTACCGTATATGCACTTAGGATGACACTATATATGGCAGCACAAAATGGGGTTTATTTACTAAGGGTCCGCAGATCGCATTTCCGTCGGACTTCCCGACATTTTCGGGATTTGCTTTCATGCAACAGAAATCGGGGGGTCGTTGGATGATCCGACTGATTCGGACTGAGCACGGGATATGCCGAATATCGTGTGTTTGGCTTCCTGAACCCACTTTTTGCTTAAACCTGGAAAAGTTTGCGTTCAAGTTCGGACTCTCCTTCATTTGTAACACTCTGTTAGCATTTAAAGGGAAAGGGATATAACACTAATAATGATTGGACTTGTTCAGATTCGGCTTCTCCAAGTTTGGCTGAACCTCGAACAAATGTTTGGTTTGCCTACCCGAATACCCGACAGTAACATCTGTGATCGCAGGTTTCTGGCGGGGTCTAGAGAGTTAACACCTGCATTCGGTGTCAGCACCAATTACAAGTGTGAGCCCAAATGCTGAACCTAAACTTCTGGCTTAAGGGGTATTGCCACGAAGACAAGATTCTTAAATATTCTCAGGGTAACAAATTAAATCATTCTCTAATTCACTGTTATTAACAAAAATACAGCATTTCACAGATATAGCTCCATCCTTTCTCTATTACTCCTGGTGTATACAATTTTGGTTGTCCCTCGATACGACCGTAATTTTCTGACTATGGTTGGATTCTTCTCATGAATAGCTTCTCCTGTCTGCACACTGCAGTGCTTTCTGCCTGCTGCCCCTTCATTACAAGACCAGCTCAGACAAAGGCACTTCCTGCCAACAGGAAACAGAGTGCAGGGACTTACTCTACAAACTACAGACAAATAAGGTGTTTATCTGAGAGGCATATATCAGAGCTTATTCTGTGTGTGTTATTGGTGAGTTAGCAGAGATCTCTGATCTCTCTCTTTTTATGTGTCAGATACTATAGAATGTTCAGAAGCTAAATAAAAGTGTAGATAAACCTGAACCCTGATAATCAAAGCACATTGTCAGCACACAACATCACACAGCACAGAGGAATCATGAAGTGTCTGCTTAGAGAGTCCCCGCCCACACTCTGGGATCACTGAGTGACAGATCATTGTCAGTATCCACAGATACAATAGACATGAAATAAGTAATTATCTCGAGTCATTTCCAATCTGGTTTTATTACAGATTCTTCTTTCCCACCCTCGGGCCCGCCGATAAATCAGGATTGTATTTCTGGTATTAATGCGTCATATCACTTTAAGATACCAGCAGTCAATAATATCATCACAAATCATGTGAACGTAATCTCGCAGTGGGAGTTCCCAGTGATTGAAATTATTACATTATCCCTACAGGCAGCCGCTTCTCACGAGCTTGATGGAACATTCGCATAATTGTGACTTTTGATTCATAAAGGTTATAATTTACTGGGTCCTATATATAATGCAGTTTGGGCGGAAATCGGACATAGAACTTGTAGAGGACTAACTTTTCCTTATTGAGCAGTTCCTACTAAAATAAAGAACCCCAATGAGAAAACTTTAAGGGGGCCTGTGACAAATAATGTAAAGATTGTGCCATTAGTGTATAGTAAATACCTTATATACTCGAGTATAAGCCTAGTTTTTCAGCACAAAAAATGTGCTGAAAAACCCAAACTCGGCTTATACTCGAGTCAAAAAAAATAAATATATCTAAACTCACCTTTCCGGCGACCCCTGTATATCTTCTGTGCCATCTGTTCGGCAGCGGCGGCAGGCTATATACACTGGGGCAGGGTCTGGCAGGCTATATACACTGGGGCAGGGTCTGGCAGGCTATATACACTGGGGCAGGGTCTGGCAGGCTATATACACTGGGGCAGGGGCTGGCTGGCTATATACTGGGGAAGCTGTGACCAATGCATTTCCCACCCTCGGCTTATACTCGAGTCAATAGGTTTTCCCAGTATTTTGTGGTAAAATTAGGGGCCTCGGCTTATACTCGGGTCGGCTTATACTCGAGTATATACGGATCAAAAAAAATAGATATTTTTTAAAATCTGAAACAACGTCATAGTATTCAAATTTTACAACAAGGTTTACAACACTCCTGGGTCATCCCTTATGGTTTTAGGGGCAGTTTTGGGAATATTCTAATAGATGAACTTACAACAAAAGTGTTGTCGTGAAGTTTTATTTGCAATCAATTTGCAAACAATAGTCTCCTTTTTTCAAGTATGGTCCATATCCCATCATGGGGCAGGACCAGGGATTTTTACTTGGGGCAGGAAGCATGTAGGATTAGTAAGCATGAAGAAGAAAGTCTTTAAAAATAGTATAAAGGGGTTTTACCACGAACAGAAGTTAGGCTCTATCCACAGGATAGGGCCTAACTTGCTGATCAGTGGGGGTCTCAGTGCTGAGACCCCCACAGATCGCGAAAAACGAGGGGTCCGATGGTGTCCCACGTACCTCCGTCGGACCCCTCGCCCCTCCGTCATAGAAATGGAGCAGACGGCCACGCATGACTGTTCTGCTTCATGAATCTTTATGAAGCTGGTGGAGATCACCGAGCGCAACACTCAGCAATTTCCATCAGCTTCATAGAGATTAATGGAGCAGAACGGTCATGCGCGCCCATTTGCTCCATTAGTGGCAGCACTGAGACCTCCACTGATCAGCAAGTTAGGCCCTATTAACTTTTGTTCCTGGGAAACCCCCTTTAATTTTTAGGAGGGACTTAATTCTACCCAACTGAAGTGTTAGAAACTAAGTCATACCCATCACTTATGTATATTTTGGTTCAAGATTCAGTATGTAATGTCAGATGAGGGCATAGGTTTGAAAAAAATACTTCTACTTACTATTGTATATAAGTTTGATTTAAGCTGGTGACAATTTACAATAGACTATGCTATGCTAATTTTAAAAACGCCTTTGTCAGCATTCTGTATCATTTCAGGACTTCATAAAACTTTATTTCAGATTACCTGGCTCCCTGCCAGCAGCGTGTGGTAAGTCCCGGGGGAGGAAGAGAAGCTGCAGCAGCCTGTGTGCCTGTGCCCTCTCAACCTCATCCAGCTCTTTCTACCCCTTTCCACTTCCTGTGCATTTAGTCGGCAGGGGAGGGAGGGGGATGGTTTGCTTTAAATGGAATCTGTACAATACTGTATTTTTCCTGCGGGGGAGCTGCAGGGAAACTGACAACATGCAGCCTGGTTTCCCACAGCTCATCATTGACCCTCTCAGAAATGTAATAGCTTGTAATTGTCTTCTTAGATCATCAAGGGAAAAGGAGTTATCCAAATAGTAGTTCTCCTTTAAGTTTTTTAAGATATCTCCTTGCTGACTGTAATCCTGGTGAGATTTTATTTGGTGGCTTTCATTAGCCCTTGCACTTTATGCCCTGTCAGGAAAAAATGGGTATGAAAGTTTCTATTAAAGGACACATGACTTCCAGACTCATCTGATAACTTCACTCGCTGCTATCACGAGACATGATTCCGTTAAACCATAAATAAGTGACCCCTCCTCTATCCGACCCAGAATCCCTCTACAACAATAATTTCAGTGTGTGGTTCAGTTTATATACGTCAAATCCTAAATACCACTCATATTCATTATGCCAGGGGGTAGTTCCTAACCAGTAACTCCAGCTCTACCACATACATTCGAGTCTGACATTTACTTTCCATCTTCTGATGATGCAAGGCTGTTCTCCCCTCCATGTCTATGCCCTTCTCTTGTACTTTAAGGAGGATAAATTCTCAAGTGCAAAATCTTAAATAATACATTCCATGTGATTGCCATTATTCCACTGATCGATTTGGCGTAATTTTTTAAAAAATCCGTCAATCCGTTCCAAAGATATGGTCCTTACAAGTTTATAGGTGAGAGGGCGGCGACCTTTTATCTACTCTGGGGGTGTGTCTCTGTGTGCAGTACAGTATGAGCGATTTCTCACATAAACTTCTGGGGGTCATATCTTTTCAATGGCTAGACGGATTTTAACAAAACAAACGCCAAATTGATCAGTGGAATAGAGAAAAACAAATGGGGTCAATTATTTAGTAATTTGCCCATGATGACAAGTCCCCTTTAAACTGCAGTTAGATTCGCTTTTATGAAATAATGCATTACCATTGTACAATAAACAACTTTGCATCTTTGTGATATGTTTCATGATCCAAGGCCTCATCGTTATCAAGATCTCTGCTTGCTTACAGTGAATTGAAACACCACAGATTTGATAGCTAGTTTACAGTTGCACTTATCTAGTATTATGTCATTGATGCAGCCTGATGCATTTTAATACACTGATACAATGTAACAAATCCTCAGGAGTGAGGAGAGACTTGTACTGTTATTTTGTTGTAAGATCTCCGCAGGTAGAGACATCATTTTTTAGTCTTAACAGCAGCACAGAGGATGTCAGTAGAGGTGTTAATCTCCAATTTATTTAGAATTTTTGTCTTTAACACCAACTTTTTAACTTTTATCACCAGGCCAAGAGCGATTTGGGAACATGACGAGGGTCTACTACAGAGAAGCTGTAGGAGCGTTCATCGTCTTTGATGTGACGAGGCCGGCGACCTTTGAGGCAGTAACAAAGTGGAAAGAGGATTTAGACTCAAAATTGACTCTCTCTAATGGCTTGCCAGTTTCGGCGGTACTCCTAGCCAACAAATGTGACCAGGGCAAAGATGGCTATAAAAACAACTGCACCAAAATGGACCAATTCTGCAAGGAGCACGGCTTCGTCGGCTGGTTTGAAACCTCAGCGAAGGTGAGTTCCCCCGTACTAAGGCATACAAGACTCCTATCATCCCTACCCATGAGCTGTAGTAGGGAACAGTGCCATATATTGACTTGTGGCTATACCTGGTACTGCAGCTCACTGCTCAGATATTATGGCACTGTACATGAAATGGAAGGTCACATTGGGATCTATGACTCTTTCATTTTGCTATTAGGTGAAAGGACCACCAAGTTTTACCTGACTAAACTACCACCCCCCTCAGGTAGGGTATGAAATGTCGTTTCGAGAATTCCCTTTTTAATGTGAAATGTCACCCATTCACCTATCATGCAAATTTGACTCTTTTCACCTTATTTTCAAATGTGATTAGTCAAGTTTGTTGCCTTCAGGGGTGGCTTCACTTCAGAAGTGTCACTTCTATCTTCTGGTCCGTAGGACCTAGAAATATGCTGCTAGTGTTCGGCATCACCTGGAATATGCCGTCCAGTTCTGGGTATCAGTCCATAAAAAGGATGTCCTGGAGCTGGAGAGGGGACAACAGAGGGCCACAACAATGATAAGGGATATGGAAGGTCTTAGTTATGAGGAAAGACGACTACGAGGGGACATAATTAATTTATATAAATATATGAATGGTCCATACAAAAAATATGGTGGTAAGTTGTTTCAGATTAAAGAGAACCTACCACCACGAATCTACCTATAAAGGTAGATCGGGTGGTAGGTGGATGTAAGGGACGTGAGGAGAGCTCTTTTTAGAGCTAATCCTCACGTCCCCGCTAACTTTTGGGAAACTTTATTAACGTAATATGTAAATTTAGTTATGCGGCTACTGGGGCGTGGAGTAGCCGGCACGAGGCTACACAGCGCGGCTACTCCACGCCCCGGTAGCCACATTACTCCTCCTACCCTGTTGTGTCCGGCATGCAGCTCCTCGTAGCTGCGCGCCCTCGTCCGATATGATGGCGTTCTGCGCATGCGCAGAACGCCGGCTGAGCAGTCCCAGCTCCGAGGCCGGAGCTACTGCACATGCGCAGTAGCCGGCTTGTCAGACGAGGGCGCGCAGCTACGAGGAGCTGCGCGCCGGACACAACAGGGTAGGAGGAGTAATGTGGCTACTGGGGCGTGGAGTAGCCGCGCTGTGTAGCCTCGTGCCGGCTACTCCACGCCCCAGTAGCCGCATAACTAAATTTACATATTACGTTAATAAAGTTTCCCAAAAGTTAGCGGGGACGTGAGGATTAGCTCTAAAAAGAGCTCTCCTCACGTTACTTACATCCACCTACCACCCGATCTACCTTTATAGGTAGATTCGTGGTGGTAGGTTCCCTTTAAATCAGATCAAAAGACGAGGGGGCACTGTCTCCGTCTGGAGAAAACAAGGTTTAATCACCGGAGGTGACAGGGCTTCTTTACTATGAGAACTGTCAATCTGTGGAATAGCCTGCCTCAGGCGCTGGTCACAGCAGGGACAGCAGAGAGCTTTAAGAAGGGTCTAAATGCCTTTTTACACCTAAATAACATTGATGGTTATGTTATATAGAATTGTTTCCCCTAAATCCCTTCCTCATCCAATCCCTTCCCTTCCTTGGTTGAACTTGATGGACAAGTGTCTTTTTTCAACCGTATAAACTATGATACTATGAAGATGACATCAGGCTTATGTTTCTGTGAGCTACAGAAACAGAGATATGGGCAGCTAAAAACATGCAACCTACAGATAAAGATCTGGTTACAGTCTATATTTTCAGTGCCTGTGTGTCCAGCTCTGTATATCACAGAACCATAAGCTTGATGTGATCTTAAAGATGAGATCCATATCTTTAGTATTACACAAAAATGTGTTCTAGGTGCTATAGAACTGAAGATAGGGACATTTCAATTGACCCTCATCTGCAACCACTAAAATTGACTCATCTCATGTGAAAATGAGTTGAGAAGAGTCATATTTGCCTGACATTGGAGGAGATTTTTAATAGGTAAATGAATGTAGTTTAGTGGGGAAAAATCTTTAAGGAGTTAGAGAGACAATTTTCCTCCATCTGTAGGTCATTTGCCTACAATGTCACATAGGGCGTTGCCTCCATACACAAGCAGGATCTCCTCATTACTCTCCAAACCTATGGAAAAACCATCAAAATCATAGTCCAAATTATCAATTGTTCTCCTAGGACTTCCAGTCATCATGAGCGCAGGGAACCAAAGTTCTCCATCCACTTCTTCGGGGGCAGCAGAACATAGCCATGCAACTGTGGAAGTGCATGGACTGCTGGCCTAGCATACCCATCTGTGTGCCTTTCACATAGAGAACTTTTTAGGGGCCCTGGGTTTAAGCCCAACCAGGAGCCACATCTACATGGGGTTTGTAAGTTCTTCACATGGTTGGATGGGTCTTCTTCAGGTTCTCCAAGGGAATATGTGAAATGCTGATGCTACTTAAAGGGAACCTGTCACCACATTTTTCACAAATACAGATAGTGGATGAGGTGTGCATTTTGAGGTTTTGCAGCATCTTAGGTGTGTATTATGAGGTTTTTCAGTAGATGAGGTGTGTATTATGAGGTTCTACGGCATCTATGTTGTGTAGTATGCGGTTTTTCAGAAGATGAGGTGTGTATTATGAGGTTTTGCAGCATCTTAGG
Organism: Engystomops pustulosus; assembly: GCF_040894005.1. NCBI lineage: Eukaryota > Metazoa > Chordata > Amphibia > Anura > Leptodactylidae > Engystomops > Engystomops pustulosus. Next base: position 26,173,414 of record NC_092412.1, on the reverse strand, counting down.
TTTGTAGTATGAGGTTTTTCAGCAGATGAGTTGTGTATTATGAGGTTCTAGAGCATCCTAGGTGTGTAGTATGAGGTTTTTCAGTAGATGAGGTGTGCATTTTGAGGTTCTGCAACATATTATGTTTATAGTATGAGGTTTTTCAGTAGATGAGGTGTGTAGTATGAGGTTTTTCAGCAGATGAGGTGTGTATTATGAGGTTCTGCAGCATCTTAGGTGTGTAGTATGAGGTTTTTCAGCAGATGAGGTGTGTATTATGAGGTTCTGCAGCATCTTAAGTGTGTAGTATGAAGTTTTTCAGTAGACGAGGAGCGTATTATGAGGTTCTACAGCATCTAAGGTGTGTAGTATGAGGTTTTTCAGCAGATGAGGTGCGTATTATGAGGTTCTACAGCATCCTAGGTGTGTAGTTTGAGGTTTTTCAGTAGATGAGTTGCGTATTATGAGGTTCTGCAGCATCCTAGGTGTGTAGTATGAGGTTTTTCAGTAGATGAGGGGTTTATTATGAGTGTTGCCATAGTTGAGGTGTGGATGGTGCAGTTCTGCTTTGACAACATAACATCATCTTCGTGTCTTCAAGCTATGTCCTCTTGGATCCGGCCTGAATTCCGGAGATTTCTCCTGCTTCATACCATCTGTAATGTGAAAAAACTTCCTCCACTTCATCAATTAAACTCTTGACCTGATCCCTTTCACTGGTTATAAAACGCTTTGTCCCCGGATTTTCCACCTAATTTACTATTTATTTTCCATGGGTGAATTAATTCAGTAATAAGAAAGTTTCAAACATATTTTTAGGCATTAATTAGTTCTGCGCCAGTAATGGGGGAAGAGTCCATTAACAGTAAAGTCCAAGATCAAGGGTGGGGGATGGGGTTTCCATGTTCAAGAATTTGTATATATATCAATGACAACAAAAACATCTAAACTGACCACAAACTTTTCTTTGTTAGATTAATCCTACAAACCACAGGCTCATTCTCCATGGAAGAGGGTACATTACTTAAACACTGGAGAGTATAGAGATCAGGGGACAAGAGCCTATAGAGCAGCCATGACCTACACTACAACCCGAAAAATTAGATTAGAAAGACTAAAATTTAGAGAGAGTTCAGTAAATTGTTAAAATGTTTGAAAATAAATATACATATTGTGCTTCATGTACTGTAGGTACAGACCAGAGGTCCTCAATTAGTGGGTTGGTGTCCAAATCCGTGTCTGGGCCCTAAAGACGTGATGTCATAGATGCAATGGGGTAGGGAAGTGTTACATCAGAGCCAACAGTCACAGTGCCTACCCCATAGTAGCCAACAGTCACAGTGCCTACCCCATAGTAGCCAACAGTTGCAGTGCCTGCCCAAAAGTAACTAACAGTCGCAGTGCCTGCCCCACAGTAACGAACAGTCGCAGTGCATGCCCTTACAGTAGCCTGTAGTCCCAGGGCCTGTCCCACAGTAGCCAATAGTTGCAAGGCCTGCCACACAGTAGCCAATAGTCACAGTGCCTGCCCCACAGTTGTCAATAGTCGCAGTGCTGCCCCACAGAAGCCAATACTCACAGTGCCTGCCTCACAGTAGCCAATAGTCACAGTGCCTTCCCCACAGTAACCAACAGTTGCAGTGCATGCCCCACAGTAGCCAGTAGCTTCACAGTCTTTTTAGAAGCCCACTCCTTACTGTGCCCTTACAATATCAGGCTACAGAAAGGAGGTGTACTGTTTCTTTAGGAGACTCTGGGGTATCCCAAATCCATTCAAAATCCCCATACGGGCCACCAATGTAACAGCCATGCATCAAAGTCATCTTTAGCAAAGGCATGACAACATCATGTCTCCCCATCTTTTGTTCTTCTGCTCCCAAATGTTCTAGGGAAACCGGTGGATCCCAATGTCCTCTTGAGGTAGGTGTCTGTTTCTCTGGTTGACATGTGTTTACTCTGGGAGATGATGATGCACTCTCAGGTGGGGATCGGATTGGTCTTACGTTGGCTGGGTAAAAAGTCTTGATAGCTTCAAGATGTCCCAATGAAGTTCTAGGATACAATTTCACTTCATGCTTGGTGGAATTCATTGCTAGCACAGTCACTTTGGCAAAACCACTATAAGGAACAATTATCTTGAGGAACAAGCAGCATCTTCTGCGCCTTTCGTCTTGATCCCACTCTGACACCACACTTCACTCCCACCAATGTATAAGCAGGAATGGTAGTTGAGCGTTGGCCTATCTTGACTTCTCGAACTGGCACGGTTGTTTCGACCTTCTTGAGAGCTTGCACCACTCTCTCTTCTGCCCTGTTGAGCTGAGCCCATTTAGTGGAAGAGCTGCAAATCAGACTGTAATACCTTTCTTAGGATGTGTTGAAGTTACCTTTCAATTGTGTGCCAAGCAGAACAATTCTTGTGAACTGTCAGTGCCCTTCCTGGTTACTGAAGAAGGCCGAAACAACCGTGTCAGTTCGAGAGGTCAAGATAGGCCAACGCTCAACTACCCTTCCTGCTTATACAGCGGTGGGAGTGAAGTGTGGTGTCAGAGTGGGATCACTCTTAATTGTGATAACTGTCGTTTATTGCCATTGTGTAATATTATAGTTTTTATAAACTGACGGCCAGGAACCCACAACTAGATCCCACTACAGATCTCCATAGAACGGGATTGGTCAGGAAAGACTAACAATGTCATCATCTCTGCAACCACGATTCCCATGGAAAGTGAATGGGAGCCGGAAACAACTACCATCAATGGCTTCCATTTCAGTGTCCCTGTGTTGACACCGTGCTGATTGCCGGATCGGTGGGGAGGCTGCTTGTTGCCCCTCGGATTAATGGTCTATCTTGAGGATTGAATACATGATTTATGATGACCTTTAACACTGCTGTTTGGTAGAAGAGTCCCTGACATTTCACATACATTTTATCAAACTTCTAGGAATTAACATTTACAGAACATTTCTGTACTTATGTGGTGTGAAGTGCACTTGTGGTAGCCCCTAATTTTCAGGAGAGTACTTGTTTAGAGAAGGTCATGGAAGTTTTACATTACTGTTAAAGGCAGGGTCTACCCCAGACATAGATGAGCGTGATGGTGACTCCTGTATCTCACTGAGAGTCTCTACTTTTTCATGTGACTATGCCCAATCTCCCAATATTTTTATGTTGGCTTCTAGGTAAGATGCACCCGGGCAAATTGTGGGGGATCAGGCAACAGAGTAACCAGGTAGAAGTCAAGGTCGGGACAGGTGCAGTCCTCACAAGGTTGGAGTCAGGTCATAGGTTGGAACATAGACACGGTCAGTTGCAAGAAGACAGAAACTCAACAATTAGTATGTTTGGCAACTTTTTACTTCTGTTGAGGAAGGAACCAATCCTGCGACTTTGTCCCTGTTTTGACACAGGACAGAAGATGGCAGCTGGTCACATGTCCACATCACATGTCCTGCACCTGCCTGGGCAGGTCATGTGACCACCACTATGGTTGGCTGCAGTCAGTTGGTTGCAGTGCATCCAGTATGACCAGTGCTGTGATGAGACATCGTCTCTGTAGGGCAATGTGCAGTGATAGCAGTTACACATCATTACTATGGTAACAGAGCAGGACAGTCTGTTACCTCATAACTGGGAGCAGAGCATAAGAAGGAGGAGCGGTTACCGAGAACTGAGGGATCATGGGACTTGTATTTGTAGATGGTGGCCATCTTGGAGATAACCCCACTTACTTTAGAAAGCCCATAACATTTTCTGAATCATAAAAGCAAACTATTTAAAATCCATTTTGTGATTAATGACTCTGAGTTTTGTTGTATCCATTTATTTAAAGCATTATGGGTTTTTGTATCAGACATTCATATTCACGGAATACCCCTTTAAAGGGAACCTACCACCACAAATCTACCTATAAAGGTAGATCGGGTGGTAGGTGGATCAATGGGATGTGAGGATAGCCCTTTTAACCCCTTAAGGACGCAGCCATTTTGTAGCTTAAGGCTCAGCCCGATTTTTTGGATTCTGACTTGCGTCTCTTTATATGGTTATAACTTTTGAACACTGTTACTTATCAAAGCGATTCTGAGATTGTTTTTTCCCCACATGTTGTACTTCATTTTAGTGGTAAATTTTGGCTGATAAGTTTTGCGTTTATTTACAAAAAAAAAGAAAATATGATAAATTTTTTGAAAAATTTGCCATTTTCGAAATTCTAAATCATTGCGTTTTCAGGCAGATAGATTTACCACCTAAATAAGTTGCTGAATAACATTTCCCATTTGTCTACTTTACATTTTCATAATTTTTGAAATGTTTGGATAATTTATTTTGATGTCACGCGGCTTACAAATAGAATAGCGATTTTCCGGATTTTCAGAATTGACTATTTTGGGGATAAATACAGTTTTGAATGAAATTTTACATATTTAGCATCAAAACCCCCTATATAATCTACCCATTTTCAAATCTGCACCCCTCAAACTATCAGAAACAGCTTTTACGAAGATTGTTAACCCCTTGAGATCTTCATAGTAATTGAATCAAAATGGAGGTGAAATTTAGAATGGTCATATTGTTCCCTTATACGTTCATTTAGCACTAAAATTTACACATTTCCAAAATATAAAAAGAGAAAACCCACCATACAATTTGTTCTGCAATTTCTCCTGAGTACAAAGACCCCCCACATGTGGCTGTGACTTGTGTTATGGGGGCACAGCGAGGTGCAGAAGGGAAGGAGGGCGCTGCAGCTGCCAGGATTTTAGTTTCCTCATTGGCCCCTTTTGAAGGCTATAAAATTTTCGCTTTTTTGTTATTGGGGCCATGTGATGCCATTTTTTTTGCGGGACGAGATGCTTTTTCCAATGTTACCATTTTGGGGTTGGTATCACCTATTGTTGAAAATTTAGGAACTTTTTTTGAGGGCAGGAGTAGAAAAGCATCAATTCTGTACTGGATTTTTTACTTTTTTTTTTTTGGTGTTCACCGTATAGACTAATAATCATGTTATCTTTATTCTATGGGTTGATACGATTACGGGGATACCAGACATGAATATATTTTCTTACGTTTTACTAAATTTGTCAAACAAAACCCTAATGTGGGGAAAAATCTATCATTTATGTATTGCCGTCTTCCAAGTGGCATAACATTGTTACTTTTTTGGCTACGGAGCTGGTTGATGGCTTGTTTTTTGCGGGACATGTTGTACTTTGCACCAGTATCATGTCTGAGTACATATGGTTTTTTGATCGCATTTTATAGCATTTTTTGTGGGATTGAAAAGGTAAAAATCATAATTTTTGGAAGGTTTATAGCAGTTTTTTTTTACGGCGTTTATCGTGGGGGTTCAATAATGATTTACTTTTATTCTACGGGTTGTTACGGACGCGGTGATACTATATATGTGGGGTTTGTGTTATGATTTAGACTTTTTTTTGAGTTATATGTCTCTTTATATGTTTTGGGGGTTTGGGGCATTTTTAGTGATTTATGACTTTATTTTTTTATTGAATAACTTTTTTTTTTTAACTTTTTCACTTTTATACCATGGGACATGAAGAAGCAATCATCTGATTGCTTCTTCATGATAATATTCTGCAATACTCATGTATTGCAGAGTATTATCAGTGTCAGCCTATACACTTGCATAGGCTGGCACTGTGCCAGTAAGATGACGTCACAGACGCCATCTTACTGGCAGTTCTTGCAGGTAACTCTGGGGTCCAGATCGGACCCCAGAGTTACTATAGCAACGATCGGCGCCCCCCGAAAACGGTTCGGGGGGCCGATCGTGGGGGAAAGATCCCCCAGATGCCTGTTAGATGCCGCGGTCGCGCTAACCGCGGCATTTAACGGGTTAAGCACCCGCGATCGGAGACAACTCCGATCGCGGGTGTTACACTGGGGTGCCGGCTATTAGTTACAGCCGGCACCCCGTGTCTCCCGATGCCGGTTCGGCTCTGATCCAGAGCCGAGCCGGCATAAGCGCCGTGGCGGATATATCCGCCACTGAGCGCTAAGTCACTGCGTGAAGGGGTTAAGGGCTAATCCTCACATCCCCACACTTTTTTGTTAACTTTTATTAAACTTGTATGCAAATTTACTTATGCGGCTACTGGGGCGTGGAGTAGCCGCATCTGAGGTTACACGAGGCGGCAACTCCATGCCCCAGTAGCCTCTTTTCCCCTCCTACTCACCATCTTCGGCGCGTAGCTGCGCGCCCTCGTCCGGCGATCCTGCCGTCTGCGCATGCGCAGAAGAGCAGGCCCGCGCCTGTTTCGGAGCAGTGACCGCGCAGGCGCAGGCGCATGCGCAGACGGCAGGATCGCTGGACGAGGGCGTGCAGACAACGTCCCATTGATCCACCTACCACCCGATCTACCTTTATAGGTAGATTTGTGGTGGTAGGTTCCCTTTAACCATTGATCAGATAAATATTAACCTTTTTCCAGCCATTTGGAATACATTGGCATTAATCCTTTCCCTTCTCCAGAATTAGGAATAATGACCAACATAGAAGCGAATATTAACTATTTTAGTGATGTAGATCACCGCAACACCCGACACAACCTGTGGAAAGGTATGGCTCTGTTTTAGGAAGAAGCATCCATACTTTTCTTAGATAAGATAACTAGATTATATTCCTTCTATTCAACTACTTTAGATTTGTCCTCTTTTTTTAGGTCTTGGCTAATATTTTATGTCAAAGATGGCTTGTATTTCCTTTATACTATGGCTGTGATTCTTAACATTGAATGCTGTGAAATGGACAACCGAAGAAATATAAACTATGAACATAATAAAATTACTTTCACTGTGAATGTCCTGATAACGTGAAATCAGGCGTTCACTGAGATGTCATATTACATACAATCAATGGTTAAAGGGGTTTTCTGTGAATATGAATGTCTGATACAAAAACCCATAATGCTTTAAATAAATAAATACAACAGAACTCAGTGTCATTCATCACAAAATGGAGCTTAAATTGTTTGCTTTTATGATTTAGAAAATTGTATGGGCTTTCTAAAGTAAGGACAGTTATCTCCAAGATGACCATCATCTACAACTACAAGTCCCATGATCCCTCAGTTGTCAGTAACATGTCTTCTATGGAGAGGGAGAGTCACAGCAGCTAGGTTTCTTCCCACCTACTTACATTAGAGATGGAAAAACTACACTAATCATATTATACTATACATTTATGCAATGTTTGTTGTAAGGTAAGCGGAAGCTAAAATAATATGAATACAAATGAAGAGGGCTCCCCCTAAAGGCAGCTTCCATCACTCTTTGACGTAGACAATGCTTGGATCTATGCCTTTGAATGATGGCTCCTATCACATTCCTGTATTAGACTTAGATTTGCTTCTTTTAATCTCCGCTCCTTGTCCGCCGCGCTCTTTATTCATGTTTCATCCTGACGCTTGCGGTAAGACAAGCAGCCGGCGCAGAGTCTACCAATAAATAGCCTGAGCGTCCGCGAAACACAGGACTATTGATTTCACATCCAGTCTGCTGATTACAAAGTACTGTAAATTTAGCCCTGAATTACTGCACAGCTATTTACCAGAGAGTGGGATTCGTCAGATGAATGAGACGGAAAACAATGATTTCTATAAAAATCCTCGCTATTGTTCCAAGCGTAAAGAGAAAAGGAGGTGAGGGAAGGATTTGTGCTATAACACAGGTGTTCACATCATGCCCAATAAAAGTTTAAAGAGACAGTACATTAAAAGTACTCATTCCTTTTTTCATGGTAGGGGGGGCACTTATTTTCTTCCTGTATCCCTAAACTACATGACCCGACGACACCTGTGTACTGTTCTGAGGCCACCACATACTGCACACTCTAGTTCTGTGCTTATGACATCTCTAGAGATGAACGAATCTTACAAGATTTTTCTAAAGATTCGGTTTGAATTGGTCTGACCCAATGTTACTCACTTTGTTCTTAAAATTAGTATATAACCCCCTGTAGTCCTCTAAAATGCAGATTTTACATTCTACATCTCTTTTGGTTAATTTTCTAAAATTTTATTCATTAGGGTTAGCGTTAGAGTCAGGGTTAGCATTAGGGTTAGGATTAGCCTTAACCCTTACACTAATTGCTAATCCTAATGCTAACCCTGACTCTAAAACTAACTGTAACCTTGGCCCAACCCTTACACAAACCCATAACCTTGAACCTAATGCTAACCCAAACCTAACCCTTACACAAAAACATAACCCTTATACAAACACTGACCCAAACCTAACCCTCACACAAACCCATAACCTTGAACCTAACACTAACCTAGACCCAAACCTTACTCTTACACGAAAGCATAACTCTTATGCAAACCCTGACCCAACCTAACCCTTATACTAAATCTGATCCTAACACTAACCCAAACCCTTACACTAATGCTTACCCTGACCCAAACACAACCCATAGACTATTGCTAACCCTGACCCAAACCTAACCCTTACACAAACTATACCCTCGAACCTAACGCTAACCCTGACCCAAACACAACCCTTACACTATTTCTAACCCTGATCTAACCCTTACACAAACCCATAACCTTGAACCAAATGCTAACCCAAACCTAACTCTTACACAAAAGCATAACCCTTACACAAACCCTGACCCAACCTAACCCTTATACTAAACCTGATCCTAACACTAACCCAAACCCTTACACTAATGCTAACCCTGACCCAAACACAACCCTTACACAAACCATACCCTTGAACCTAACGCTAACCCTGACCCAAACCTAACCCTTACACAAACCTTTATGCTAACCCTAATCCTAGCACTAACCCTGGTCCAACATTAACTCTTATGCTAACCCTAGACCTTACACTAACCCTGACACAAGCCCTTACACTGACCCAAATCTAACCTTTACACAAACCCTAACCATAAACCTTATGCTAACCCAGACCCTAACGCTGACCCAACCCCATTAATTATGCTAACCCTGATCCTAACACTAACCCTAACCCTGTTCCAACCCTTATGCTAACTCTACACTAACTGTTTCAAATGATTAGAAGGTTAATTTCATTGGTGAATACCAGTTCCAGGACAAATGGAGCAACATTGGTTTGTCTGAAGGGAATTTTAAAAAATCTGATCCGATTTGTTGCCAGAAAAGAAGCAGATTCTTATCAAATCTACAAATCAACAAATAGAATTTCTCCTCTCTAGACATCACAAATCAGCCCCTGTCTGATCATTGTTATCATAATTTAGGCTCATCTGACTATTATTTCAAAGGTTCTGCATTTGACCAACTTGTCCTCAAAGGAACCTGTCATCTAGCACAGGCACAATAAACCTTACTCACCCTTACCCTCCCCGCGGAGGCTTTGTTAAGCATTCCCCAAACTTTTGCCGCCTTTGTCTGTCTTGGCCTTCCCACCTTGCACATGGCTTTGCCCACCACCACTTGGCTCTGCCCATTACGGGGTGTGTTTGAAATGCTGAGAAGGTCTGCAGTTTCCCACACAGTGTTCACTGCTAAATGCACCATGCAGTGAGAGGGACAGCATTCTTGAAAGGACAGGAAGTGGACAGGGAGAGGACTTCCTGTCAGCTTAGGACAAGATTTAAAGAGACACTGTTCTGTCAATCAAAAGGTTCACTGGCAGAAAACTTGACTCTTCTCTTCAGAAAGTGACTCATGTATACTCATTAGAATAAAAATGGCTGACATGTTGCTTGAGGGGCAACTGGACATGGCTGTGAACGTCCAGGTGTGTCCTACAGGTGTCCATCTGGTCAGTTACAGCCATGTCTAGTTCCTACGGACATAAAGTGGCCTGCATGGCTCTGCAATTCTGGATTACGCAGAGGAGCCAAACGGAGGTCTCCGAACCTAAATTTCCGATCTGTTCATTTCTAATTATAACATTGCAATACAATGCTCAATTATAATAGGGCCATACGTGCCATAAGGTGTCCTAAAAAATAACAGAATTCAGTGGTCTTTCACATGAGTAGAAGCGTCATTGCTTATTGTGAACTGAAGACAACCAGCCCCCTCAGTCACAGTAGATGTCAGACGGTGTAATGGTTCAGCACTACCACAGCCCCTGGTCACATGATGTAATACAGGCGGTCTCCTACACCCGACTTACAGACAACCCCTAGTTAAAAAACGGATCTCTGGATGTTGGTAATTTACTGTACTTTATCCTTAGACTACAATAAAGAACTATAATAGTTATTAAAGGTGTCTGCAATAAAGCTTTATTGGTAATCCTGGTTCCTATGAAAATCCAACATTTTTAATATCCAAATGTGACAGCGACAAAAAAAATTGTCTGGGGCCACAATGATAAAATATATAGTTTCGACTTACATACAAACTGAACTTAAGAACAAACCTACAGAACGGATCCTGTACATAACCCGGGACTCAGGCCCGGCGCCAGCACCCGGCTAAACTGGGGCCCCAGGGTGCTGGAGGGGCCCACTCAGGCCCCCGGATGAATTGCAGCAGTGTCTCACTGGAGGGCGGCCCACAAAGGGGCCAGCTAAAGCTCTGTCGCACAAGGGCCTACTAAAACCTGGAGCAGGCCCTGCGGGGACTGCCTTTAACGCTCATACTCTCAGGAAGGTGGAGAATTATTGGCTCTGAACTGGCATGAACGTTCCCTTTAATTATATCATTTGCCGGCAAATTGGTCAAAATTTAGGAAGATGTTTGAATTATTAAAATTTATGTTTATTTTTCATGTTTTTTTTAAATAGGAAAACATAAACATTGAAGAGGCCTCGAGGTGTCTGGTGAAGCACATTATCGCCAGCGAAAGTGACCTAATGCAATCTGTGGAGCCGGATGTCGTAAAACCCCAGATGAATTCCTCCAAAATAGCCAGTTGTTCTGCTTGCTTCAAGTTCTAATTTGTATTATTATTTTTTTGTTGCCTTGGTTCAGTTGTTAAATAAAATCCAATAAGCGCGTTGTGGTGGCAGTAATGATTCCTCTCGGTGACTCATCTCTCACGGGGAAAAGGCTCCTCCATGTATCAAGGTCACGTCTTGTCATTTCTCCAGATGCCACACACCGTTCTGGTAGAGAATTTTACGTTTATTCTTCAAAAAAACTAAGAAAAGTAAAAATAAAAAAATCGATACAAAATCATTAGTGTAAAAAGGCAAAATTTTATATCTTCAGGATATCTGAGGTCATGAATTTCAACTAAAATTTCAAGCAACTTAATTGTAACCTGGGGCTAAGTTTGCCTTGTCTTCGAGGTGTAGTCTCACAATCATACCAAATTGACATCATTTATTTTTTATTTATTTTTTGATCCATAAAAAAAATGCCAGTAACCTCTCAGATGCCTTGGCCTTATTCACCCATTGCAAATGAAGTGTTAGGTGTAGTGATGATTGAACAAGACACAGGTTTGCGGGTTTGGGTCCCTGAGCCCAGGCTTTAGCCAGAAGTTCGGGTTCGCCGTTTAAGCTCAACCCCCATCGGTAACATCTGAGATCGGGGGTGACACTGGTCGCAGGTGTTAACTCTTTAAGTGCCGCTGGCAATGCTGCGTGCATAACGCCATTTACTCTAGGATGGTGGCACAATGAGCGTCCCACATCTCGGAAAATGGTGGTCCATGCCAGATTGGTACTTGTGGGGGCTGAGTCTCCGGCTACCCAACCCTGTATGTGTCTGCTTATCCCTGACTAGGTGACCATAAATTATCTATGCTGTCGGACGCTGCTAGCAGTTCCTTGCATTATACCATCACATCCACCATACACATACATTGGTTGTCAGTATGTTAAGGGGAACATGTGTTCTACCATCAAATTCCATCATCCAGGTGCCGTGACTGTGGTCATCTTCTTATATTTGTTATCCATGGAGTCCATGGAGCTATAGCTCCACAGGCTGTTACACAGGTAAACAGGTAAAAAAAACAAACCTCGTGACACTTCTCTGGTTTGATCACAGGCGGTGCTAGCAGACACATTGGGGCACATTTACTTACCCATCCAGAGGAGTTCACCGGAAGTGTATTGTCTGACGATAATGCACTGTGCCCCGATTCACTAAGATTGTGCTCCCGATATCCTGCATGTGTAGCTTCCCCACTCAAGTCCGCAGGAGTTCACCATCCTTTTAGTGGTGCATGTAAGTGCTTGGGCTTGCGACACAAATTGAATGTTAAATCCCCCGCTCAGTCCTTATCAGTCGGATCGTCTGACAGCACACCCCCTAATTTGTATGGCATGGAGGCCAGCGCAGCTGTGTCAAAAAAAGGATCACGTGCGACACAATCCCAGCACAGGCACAAGCCGTGTAATCCCCGAAAAAGGTGCACAGTCCGACGAAAGTGAGCGGCGCGACCCATTGTACTTTGGAAGGAAAAAACTCTGCTGACCTCTGGAAAAAATTATCAATACATTAAAAATGATAGCAGCGCAAACAAAAATTTTTGCTGTACAAACCAGCATAAAAGAAACACAAACACAAGTTTTGTTTAATTCAGTTAGTGTGTGTGTGTGTTGGGGGGGCTGGCTGAACTTTTGACCTTTACAATTTTGTTAATATCTTCAAACAAACCATTTGGGTAATGTGGGGAGTTGACCTCTGATGACCTCTGGAAACTTTTATTAATATCTTAAATCCAAAAGTGGAACAAATGTACCGTATATATACTCGTGTATAAGCCGATTTTTCAGCACAAAAAATGTGCTAAAAAAGGTCCCCTCGGCTTATACACGAGTCAATATAACAGTAAAAAATACTTATATACTTAAAAAAACTTATATACTCACCCTCCGGTGGCCCCGATGTGCAGCACTGCTCCCCCGATATCTGCGCCGCTTGTCTTCAGGCTTCCGCGCCCGTCTTCTTTCTTCTGCTGGGCGTCGCCTTGTCTTTCCCCCGGGCGGCGCCTAGTATGACGTCAGCAGCGGTGCACATCTGGGACACCGGAGGGTGAGTATATAAGTTTTTTTTTTTTTAATGCTGGGGGCAAGCTGTATACCACTGGGGGCAGGCTGTATACCACTGGGGGCAGGCTGTATACCACTGGGGGCAGGCTGTATACTACTGGGGGCAAACTGTATACTACTGGGGGCAAGCTGTATACTACTGGGGGCAGGCTGTATACTACTGGGGGCAAGCTGTATACTACTGGGGGCAAGCTGTATACTACTGGGGGCAGGCTGTATACTACTGGGGACAGGCTGTATACTACTGGGGGCAAACTGTATACTACTGGGGGCAAACTGTATACTACTGGGGGCAGGCTGTATACTACTGGGGGCAAGCTGTATACTACTGGGGGCAGGCTGTATACTACTGGGGACAAGCTGTATATTACTGGGTGCAAGCATATACTACTGGGGGCAGGCTGTATACTACTGGGGGCAGGCTGTATACTACTGGGGGCAGACTGTATACTACTGGGGGCAAGCTGTATACTACTGGGGGCAGGCTGTATACTACTGGGGGCAGGCTGTATACTACTGAGGGCAGGCTGTATACTACTGGGGGCAGTGCTGTATACCACTGGGGGCAGTGCTGTATACCACTGGGGGCAGACTGTATACTACTGGGGGCAAGCTGTATACTACTGGGGGCAGGCTGTATACTACTGAGGGCAGGCTGTATACTACTGGGGGCAAGCTGTATACTACTGGGGGCAGGCTGTATATTACTGGGGGCAGGCTGTATACTACTGGGGGCAGGCTGTATACTACTGGGGGCAAGCTGTATACTACTGGGGGCAAGCTGTATACTACTGAGGGCAGGCTGTATACTACTGGGGGCAAGCTGTATACTACTGGGGGCAGGCTGTATATTACTGGGGGCAGGCTGTATACTACTGGGGGCAGGCTGTATACTACTGGGGGCAAGCTGTATACTACTGGGGGCAGGCTGTATACTACTGGGGGCAGGCTGGGGTGGCTGTATACTATAGGGGGCTGTTGGCTATATACTGGGGGGGGGTCTGTGACCAGTGCATTTCCCACCCTCGGCTTATACTCAAGTCAATAGTTTTTCCCAGTTTTTGGTGGTAAAATTAGGGGTCTCGGCTTATACTCGGGTCGGCTTATACTCAAGTATATACGGTAAGTTTCTGCTGCACAAACAAGCAGAAACGTAGCACGAACATTCCAAACCAATTTTGTTAGATGTGAACAAGGTGGGGGGCCAACTTCACTTAGGTCATCTGCCAGCATAAGTTTAAAATGTCGCGTAAACGTGATGCAAACGTCACGTAAACGTGATGCAAATGCTGCGTAAGCGTAAACGTGAGGCAAACACAGTGTAAGCGTAAATGTTACACAAACGTTGTGCAAAAGTAAACGTAATTCAAACGTCACGTAAAAGTATCTGTGTTGCAAACGCTGCATAAGCGTAACCATGGCAAAAAACGCTGTGTAAGCACGACGCAAACGCAGCGTAAGTGTAACCGCAAGTAAAACTGACAAAACATTGTGATTATGTTAACACAATGGGGGTCATTTGCTCAGGGCCCGATTCACGTTTTCCTGCCGTGTTACCCGAATATTTCTGATTTGCGGCGATTTCCCCTGAATTGCCCCGGGATTTTGGCGCACGTGATCGGATTGTGGCGCATCGGCACCGGCATGCACGCGACGGAAATCGAGGAGCGTGGCCGAACGAAAACCCGACGGATTCGGAAAAACCGTCGCATTTAAAATTGTGTCGCGGAGCTTGCACTCACCTTCATCCAGGATAGGATCGTGAACTTCAGTGCATTTCAGGGAACTTCAGCGCAGCATCGCCACCTGGTGGACGTCGGAGGAACTGCCTGGATGAATCCCGGCCGGACCCAAATCCAGCGCAGAGAACGCGCCGCTGGATCGCGAACGGACCGGGTAAGTAAATCTGCCCCAATGTCAAGAGAATATTAGCAGAATGTGTGTGAACACAGCCATTAGATGAACATAGAAAAAAACTCACACCTCAATATTCATAATAGCTTCTCTGACATTGCCTGCCACTAATTGGACAGTATGAGAGAAGATTAGCATAACACACGCCCCCATCTCCAGCCCCAGCTCCTCCTCTCTGACCAAACACAGCTTACAATGGTCAGAAACTGGGAATGATATCTCCGCAACCGTAGGGGCTAGAAGGAAAATTCCAAGTGCCCCTGAATCTGTGTAGCCGCCCCTACAGGATGGTATGATAATCTCTACATGTGTGAGGTGGTGAAAGGTTCTCTTTAAACATCAATGACAATATAAATACAGCACTTACTGCCAATGCCCAGATAAAAAGATAAAAAAACCATGACAGCAGTACAAATCATGCCACCCACAGAGTCGTAGTCAAGGGGTTTCTTCACCATACGTAGAAGAAAAAATGCACGGTCCAGCCAGGCTCCAAACACCGAAGATTTCTTTATTTAATGTTATATCGTTGGATAAAAGGTCCACTCAGACAGACAGTTAAAAAGCCTACGCGTTTCAGACAGACAACTTGTCCTTAGTCATGGCTAACACATATAGTAGCATAGGTCAACATTTATATCACAGTGCAATCAATAGTACCTCCTCCAAAAGCACCGGCGCTTCCGGTACCGCCCATAATCATTAGAACAGCATGCTTGAACATAGCAACAAAATACATCAATCCCCATTGGAAATAATAATCATAGGCAACGTGTTGATGGGGCATGAAGCCTCTAAAATATAGAATTAAATAGTTATATTCTGCCAGACACCACTAGGGGGAGCTTTGGAGTTTACAGAAGACAAGCATGTAATTTTACATCATGGGAACTGCACAAATGTTTCCAATGAAATACCAGTATTGAAAGAGGCCCTGTTAACTAAAAAAGGCCCCGGTATTTTTTGACAAAGGCCCCGCATGAAGTTTAAAAAACAATCTTCCACAGAAATTCATCATAACCACTGGAAAAGCGCAGAGTTTTACAAATTGGAAAAATCCTCCTCTGTAAAATGTCACCGCACTTTTCAATCAGCAATGGAAGGCAGAGTAATCAAAAGATGTGAAGAGGTAAAATCCCATTTATACAGAAATATCATTAGAGGTTTCGCTGAAATGTCCACCACCGGGCGATGACAGTTTCCATTTGCAGGCGCTGACACATGCTCATACCCAGTGGGGAAGACAACAGAAAATTGACTAAGGTTATTTCTCCACAATCCTCCGAGTTTAATTTCACAATTTTCGCAAGTGAAGCAGTAATTGCTCCATCAGATGCCTGGCTGGAAACCCGTACAATAAAAAAAAAATAAGAAAAGTAAAAAAAATCAAAAACATGCACAATTTCAGATGTCATATTGGAGAATTACAAGACGCCTGATGGGGCCCAACTACAAGATAAGAAGTGATCTCTGTTATAAATACCACCTATTAGTTGTGGTTGCAGGGTTGGACTGGCCCATTCTCTTGTGAACCCAAGATCTTGACCCCAATGGTCCAGCAGAAGGTCAACCCATTTGAAGGTAAATGGAGGAATCACCAATTTCTTAGAGGATGATCGAGAAATATTAAGAAGTATTAGATCTTATTGATGATACATGGAGATTAGAGATGAGCGAACACTAAAATGCTCGGGTACTCGTTATTCGAGACGAACTTTTCCCGATGCTCGAGTGCTCGTCTCGAATAACGAACCCCATTGAAGTCAATGGGAGACTCGAGCATTTTTCAAGGGGACCAAGGCTCTGCACAGGGAAGCTTGGCCAAACACCTGGGAACCTCAGAAAAGGATGGAAACACCACGGAAATGGACAGGAAACAGCAGGGGCAGCATGCATGGATGCCTCTGAGGCTGCCTAATCGCACCATTATGCCAAAATTATGGGCAACAGCATGGCCATGACAGAGTGACAGAATGAAGCTAGATAGCATCTAAAACATCCAATAATTGACCCTGACACTATAGGGGACGGCATGCAGAGGCAGCGGCAGCAGGCTAGAGAGTGGCATGGCGACATACCCTAATTGGACTCAGGCTTCAAACCAATGGGTGTCAGAGAGGAACCAAAGGAGGTGAGCAAGAAGCGCTCAAATAATATCGGTACATGATAAAAGTTTGCCAGTATATTTTGTGGATTACACAGCAGGGTGGCGACAAAGTTAACATGGAAGCCATGAAAACAACCCAAAATTCTGCCTGACACAGCTCGTTTGATAAGGGGACCATGTATGCTTACAGTTCATGCCAGTCGCTGCACTGGCTGCCAGTTTCCTTTCGAATACAGTTTAAAATAATAATAACCCTCATCCATAAAGCTCTGTATAATGCTGCACCCCCCTACCTCTCCTCTCTTATCTCAGTCTATCGCCCAACCCGTGCTCTTAGATCCGCCAGTGATCTTAGATTAACCTCTACCCTAGTGCGGACCTCCCACTCGCGTCTCCAAGACTTCTCTAGAGCTGCACCAATTCTATGGAATGCTCTGCCCCGGACTATCAGACTAATACCTAACCTCCAAAGTTTCAAACGTGCTCTTAAAACCCATTTCTTTAGGCAAGCCTATAACACTCATTAACTGCATGAAGTTTTAACTCTTCTACTAACCCGTCCTGTGTCGTCCTCCCATCTGTTATCCAGCAACCAACAGGCACCAGACTTCTCTGCAGTCCCATTCACCCTGGACCTGGTATATAAGATGACGGCTGAGTGGTTCAAGCGACAGCAATTCCATTTATTATATTTTTTTCTATTCCATAAGAAGAATGGCTTGACCATTAAATATTCTTTTACCTCGTGTTACCCCATCATCTTCATAAACCGTAAGCTCTGGCGAGCAGGGACCTCACTCCTGTTGTTCCATACAAATGTTGTGCTCTGTTACATTACATTTGTATTTGTTTCCTATGATTTGTAAAGCGCTACAGAATATGATGACGCTATATAAATAAAGATTATTATTATTATTATTATGGAGGCAGTGAACTAGTAGTAGATTAAAGGTGCTGCAACTATGTTAGTTGGATCTTGGGATGGAGCTGGCGCTCTGCAGCCAGGCGAGCTTTCGCCAATCCAAGCCCCTGTCTCTAGGCTACTCCCCAAACAGCACTTCTAAGAACCTTTTGTATAAGATCAAGTGTAGTAGCGTTCTTATAAGTTTAGGATATGGCGGGTGAGGGGAATGTAAACAGATGCGCAAGAAGCGCTGAAATAATATCCCTAAATGGTAAAAGTTTGCAAGTATATTTTGTGGATTACACAGCAGGGTGGCGACAAAGTTAACAACTTTGATGTGGAATGCCCTGTAATAGCTCTTGGGCGGTGTGCCTTTTATCGCCTAGGCTCAGCAGTTTCAGCACCGCCTGCTGTCGCTTAGCGACGGCACTGCTGCTGTGCCTAGAGCTACCGACTGATGGCGCCATGCCCACGGATGGTAATTCGGAGGAGGAGGAGGTGGAGGAGGGGTGGGAGGAGGTATAGTAGGCCTTTGAGACCTGGACCGAGGTAGGCCCCGCAATTCTCTGCGTCGGCAGTATATGACCAGCCCCAGGGTCAGACTCGGTCCCAGCCTGCACCAAGTTAAGTGTAGTAGCGTTCTTATAAGTTTGGGATATGGCGGGTGAGGGGAATGTAAACAGATGCGCAAGAAGCGCATGATGCGCATGGAGCTGGCGCTCCGCTGCCAGGCGAGCTTTCGCCAATCCAAGCCCCTGTCTCTAGGCTACTCCCCAAACAGCACTTCTAAGAACCTTTTGTATAAGATCAAGTGTAGTAGCGTTCTTATAAGTTTGGGATATGGCGGGTGAGGGGAATGTAAACAGATGCGCAAGAAGCGCTGAAATAATATCCCTAAATGGTAAAAGTTTGCCAGTATATTTTGTGGATAACACAGCAGGGTGGCGACAAAGTTAACAACTTTGATGTGGAATCCATGAAAACAACCCAAATTTCTGCCTGACACACCTCGTTTGATAAAGGGACGATGTATGGAGGCAGCTATATGGACGACTTTTGGAGGTAGCAATGGAGACAACGTGTGGAGGCTGCTATGGAGACAATTTAATTTGGATAGTGCCTGTATGTGGCAGTCCCAAACATTTTTCAAACCAGAGGAGGAGGTAGGTGGCCCTCCAGTAAAATGGAATAGATTGAGTGCCTGTATGTGGCAGTCCCAAAAATGTTTCAAACCAGAGGAGCAGGTAGGTGGCCCTGCAGTAAAATGGAATAGATTGAGTGCCTGTATGTGGCAGTCCCAAAAATTTTTCAAACCAGAGGAGCAGGTAGGTGGCCCTCCAGTAAAATGGAATAGATTGAGTGCCTGTATGTGGCAGTCCCAAACATTTTTCAAACCAGAGGAGCAGGTAGGTGGCCCTGCAGTAAAATGGAATAGATTGAGTGCCTGTATGTGGCAGTCCCAAACATTTTTCAAACCAGAGGAGCAGGTAGGTGGCCCTCCAGTAAAATGGAATAGATTGAGTGCCTGTATGTGGCAGTCCCAAACATTTTTCAAACCAGAGGAGCAGGTAGGTGGCCCTCCAGTAAAATGGAATAGATTGAGTGCCTGTATGTGGCACTCACAAAAATTGTTTCAAACAGAGGACCGGGTAGGTGGCCCTCCAGAAAAATTAAATGCATGAAGTACTATAGCAAGAGCCAGTGGGCCCTGTCAAAAAATAGCCATTTTCCTCTGCTTTACTGTACAAAGAGGAGGAGAAGGAGGAAAATGAGGAGGAGGAGGAGTGGATCAATTATTCAGGTTGAGCTTCCTTCACCTGGTGGAGATTGGAAATTCTGAGAAATCCAGCCTTTATTCATTTTAATAAGCGTCAGCCTGTCAGCGCTGTCAGTCGACAGGCGTGTACGCTTATCTGTGATGATGCCACCAGCTGCACTGAAAACCCGCTCGGACAAGACGCTAGCGGCAGGGCAGGCAAGAACCTCCAAGGCGTACAGCGCCAGTTCGTGCCACATGTCCAGCTTTGAAACCCAGTAGTTGTAGGGAGCTGTGTGATCATTTAGGACGATGGTATGGTCAGCTACGTACTCCCTCACCATCTTTCTGTAAAGATCAGCCCTACTCTGCCGAGACTGGGGACAGGTGACAGTGTCTTGCTGGGGTGACATAAAGCTGGCAAAAGCCTTGTAAAGCGTACCCTTGCCAGTGCTGGACAAGCTGCCTGCTCGCCTACTCTCCCTCGCTACTTGTCCCGCAGAACTACGCACTCTGCCGCTAGCGCTGTCAGAAGGGAAATACTGTTTCAGCTTG
Source organism: Engystomops pustulosus (assembly GCF_040894005.1). Lineage (NCBI taxonomy): Eukaryota > Metazoa > Chordata > Amphibia > Anura > Leptodactylidae > Engystomops > Engystomops pustulosus. Next base: position 26,153,231 of record NC_092412.1, on the reverse strand, counting down.
TGCACCAGGGCCTGCTGGTATTCATGCATTCTCACACTCCTTTCCTCTGCAGGGATGAGAGTGGAAAGATTTTGCTTGTACCGTGGGTCCAGGAGAGTGAACACCCAGTAATCAGTGCTGGAATAAATTCTTTGAACGCGAGGGTCACGGGATAGGCAGCCTAGCATGAAATCTGCCATATGCGCCAGAGTACCAACGCGTAAGAATTCACTCCCCTCACTGGCCTGACTGTCCATTTCCTCCTCCTCCAACTCCTCCAACTCCTCTTCTTCTGCCCATACACGCTGAACAGTGAAGGACTCAACAATGGTCCCCTCTTGTGTCTCGCCAACATTCTCCTCCTCTTCCTCCTCATCCTCCTCCACCTCCACCTCCTCCGATATGCGCTGAGAAACAGACCTGAGGGTGCTTTGGCTATCAACAAGGGAATATTCTTCCCCTGTCTCTTGTGACGAGCGCAAAGCTTCCGACTTCATGCTGACCAGAGAGTTTTTCAACAGGCCAAGCAGCGGGATGGTGAGGCTGATGATGGCGGCATCGCCACTGACCATCTGTGTTGACTCCTCAAAGTTACTCAGCACCTGACAGATATCAGACATCCACGTCCACTCCTCATTGTAGACTTGAGGAAGCTGACTGACCTGACTACCAGTTCTGGTGGAAGTTGACATCTGGCAGTCTACAATCGCTCTGCGCTGCTGGTAAACTCTGGATAACATGGTCAGTGTTGAATTCCACCTCGTGGGCACGTCGCACAACAGTCGGTGAGCGGGCAGTTGGAGGCGGCGCTGCGCTGCCCTGAGAGTGGCAGCATCTGGGCTGGACTTCCTGAAATGCGCACAGATGCGGCGCACCTTCGTGAGCAAATCAGACAGATTGGGGTATGTCTTGAGGAAACGCTGAACTATCAGATTTAACACATGGGCCAGGCATGGCACATGTGTCAGTCTGCCGAGTTGCAGAGCCGCCACCAGGTTACGGCCGTTGTCACACACAACCATTCCCGGCTTGAGGTTCAGCGGTGCCAGCCACAGATCAGTCTGCGCCGTGATGCCCTGTAATAGCTCTTGGGCGGTGTGCCTTTTGTCGCCTAGGCTCAGCAGTTTGAGCACCGCCTGCTGTCGCTTAGCGACGGCACTGCTGCTGTGCCTAGAGCTACCGACTGATGGCGCCGTGCCCACGGATGGTAGTTCGGAGGAGGAGGTGGAGGAGGGGTGGGAGGAGGAGGAGGCATAGTAGGCCTGAAACACCTGGACCGAGGTAGGCCCCGCAATCCTCGGCGTCGGCAGTATATGAGCAGCCCCAGGGTCAAACTCGGTCCCAGCCTCCACCAAGTTAACCCAATGTGCCGTCAGCGATATATAGTGGCCCTGCCCGGCAGCACTCGTCCACGTGTCCGTGGTCAGGTGGACCTTGTCAGAAACGGCGTTGGTCAGGGCACGGATGATGTTGTCTGACACGTGCTGGTGCAGGGCTGGGACGGCACATCGGGAAAAGTAGTGGCGGCTGGGGACCGAATACCGAGGGGCGGCCGCCGCCATGAGGTTGCGAAAGGCCTCGGTCTCTACTAGCCTATAGGGCAGCATCTCCAGGCTAAGCAATCTGGAGATGTGCACATTAAGGGCTTGGGCGTGCGGGTGGGTTGCACTATATTTGCGTTTCCGCTCCAGCGTCTGGGGTATGGAGAGCTGAACACTGGTGGATGCTGTGGAGGATCGTGGAGGCGACGATGGGGTTTTTGTGGCAGGGTCCTGGGCAGGGGGCTGACTATCAGCTGACACAGGGGAAGGAGCAGTGGTGTGCACGGCCGGAGGTGAACGGGCTTGTTGCCACTGAGTGGGGTGTTTAGCATTCATATGCCTGCGCATACTGGTGGTAGTTAAGCTAGTAGTGGTGGAACCCCTGCTGAGCCTGGTTTGGCAAATGTTGCACACCACAGTCCGTCGGTCATCCGGTGTTTCCTTAAAGAACCTCCAGACTTCTGAAGATCTAGCCCTCGCCGCAAGAGCCCTCGCCACGGGAGCTTCACTAGTTGACACATTTGGCGCTGATGCACCAGCTCTGGCCCTGCCTCTCCGTCTGGCCCCACCACTGCCTCTTCCAACCTGTTCTGGTCGAGGACTCTCCTCCGTCTCAGAAGCACTGTGTTCACCCGGCCTCTCAACCCAGCTTGGGTCTGTCACCTCATCATCCTCCGATCCCTCAGTCTGCTCCCCCCTCGGACTTCCTGCCCTGACAACAACTTCCCCACTGTCTGACAACCGTGTCTCCTCATCGTCGGACACCTCTTTACACACTTCCACTACGTCAAGAAGGTCATCATCACCCACAGACTGTGACTGGTGGAAAACCTGGGCATCGGAAAATTGCTCAGCAGCAACCGGACAAGTGGTTTGTGACTGTGGGAAGGGTCCAGAAAACAGTTCCTCAGAGTATGCCGGTTCAAATGCCAAATTTTCCTGGGAGGGGGCAGACTGGGGGGGAGGAGGCTGAGGTGCAGGAGCTGGAGGAGTGGCGATTTCGGTGACATGGGTGGACTGCGTGGAAGACTGACTGGTGGTGGACAAATTGCTCGAAGCATTGTCAGCAATCCACGACATCACCTGTTCGCACTGTTCTGGCCTCAACAGTGCTCTACCACGAGTCCCAGTAACTTCAGACATGAACCTAGGGAGTGTAGCTCTGCGGCGTTCCCCTGCTCCCTCATCAGCAGGTGGTGTCTCACCCCGCCCAGGACCACGGCCTCTGACCCCTGCAGTAGTTGGACGCCCACGTCTCCGCCCTCGCCCTCTACCCCTAGCCCTCGGGTTAAACATTTTTAAAATGAGAGTTATAACTTTATTTTTTTTTTAACTTTTTTTTGTTTTTTTTTGTGTTTTTTGTTTTTTTTTGTGTTTTTTTTTTTTTTTTTGAGTTTTTAAAACCAAACAATGCTATCCTATTGCTATGGCTATTTTCTAGCCAAGTATCAAAGCACACTACTATGCCAGATGAGATGACACTGAGTTAGTGCCTAATTGAAATCCAACCCCTACTAAATTTTCCCACTTCCGCCTTTGCTATGGATATGGGCGTCACTAAGCGCAGAACACAGCGGTCGCAAGTCTCACTACAAATTGCTCAGAATTGGCTAGTACATGCACTGCAGAAAGTACAGCCACCAGCAGATCAACCAGAAATCAAATATATAGAACGCTACTGTAGGCGTAAGTAAGCTGTCTGTATTCTCCTATGGCTATTTTCTAGCCAAGTATCAAAGCACACTACTATGCCAGATGAGATGACACTGAGTTAGTGCCTAATTGAAATCCAACCCCTACTAAATTTTCCCACTTCGGTCTTTGCTATGGATATGTGCGTCACTAAGCGCAGAACACAGCGGTCGCAAGTCTCACTACAAATTGCTCAGAATTGGCTAGTACATGCACTGCAGAAAGTACAGCCACCAGCAGATCAACCAGAAATCAAATATATAGAACGCTACTGTAGGCGTAAGTAAGCTGTCTGTATTCTCCTATGGCTATTTTCTAGCCAAGTATCAAAGCACACTACTATGCCAGATGAGATGACACTGAGTTAGTGCCTAATTGAAATCCAACCCCTACTAAATTTTCCCACTTCGGTCTTTGCTATGGATATGTGCGTCACTAAGCGCAGAACACAGCGGTCGCAAGTCTCACTACAAATTGCTCAGAATTGGCTAGTACATGCACTGCAGAAAGTACAGCCACCAGCAGATCAACCAGAAATCAAATATATAGAACGCTACTGTACGCGTAAGTAAGCTCTTTGTATTCTCCTATGGCTATTTTCTAGCCAAGTATCAAAGCACACTACTATGCCAGATGAGATGACACTGAGTTAGTGCCTAATTGAAATCCAACCCCTACTAAATTTTCCCACTTCGGTCTTTGCTATGGATATGTGTGCCACTAAGAGCTAAACACAACGGTAGCAAGTCCCCCTGCTAATTCCTCACAAAATGGTACTAGATGCAAATTAAAATAAAAAAAGTAGAATGTTATTGTAGCCCTAAGAAGGGCTGTTGGGTTCTTGTAGAATCACTCCTGCCTAACAGTAAGCTAATAGAACACCCTAACGCTTTCCCTGACCAGCAGCAGCTCTCTCCCTAGCGGCATCCAGACACAGAATGATCCGAGCAGCGCGGGCAGCGGCTAGTCTATCCCAGGGTCACCTGATCTGGCCAGCCAACCACTGCTATCGACGTGTAAGGGTACCACGTCATGCTGGGTGGAGTGCAGAGTCTCCTGGCTTGTGATTGGCTCTGTTTCTGGCCGCCAAAAAGCAAAACGGCGGGAGCTGCCATTTTCTCGAGCGGGCGAAGTATTCGTCCGAGCAACGAGCAGTTTCGAGTACCCTAATGCTCGACCGAGCATCAAGCTCGGACGAGCATGTTCGCTCATCTCTAATGGAGATGCGTAGGTTCCTTGTGGATGTTGGGTGGTCCTCAGCATCATCAACTCTAGTAAGCTCATGGTTCCTGTGGTTGGCAGATTGTCTTCCATAAGTATAAGGGATTTGGTATGTTGAGAAGAAGAACACCCGATATATTTTATATGATGAGTTGATAGTCAAATGTATTTAACATGTTCCTCTAAGGCTTGAATTCTTCTCAAACTGTAACATGCCCACTGAGCAAAGCCCTCAATGAACAAGGTCAACCTCCGTCCTTCTCATAAAGTTGGAGCACATGATCTTCATTTTTATGTCTGTCTGTTAATCTGAAGACTAAGGTCATCACAGATCAAAGCAAAGGTCACGTTGGTCAGTGCACTCATTTTATCCCATGATTAGCAGAAGACTCTTGTGTTCTCCTCGAAGGTCCTCATTCAAGACCTTGATCTTTTTTTTTTTGGAGGGTGTGGTGGGTGAACCAAATTACTCTAAACTAGAGTTTTTCACAATTTAAGGACCAATTTTAATCAATAATCTTAGCAATGAAAATAGACAATTTTCCAGACTAAGTCCCTCATCATTCTTTAAGTTTTAAAGCCTTTATGCACATTTTTACGGAAACTTTTTGGTACAATGGGGCACATTTACTTACTTACGCGGTCCAGTCGCAATCCAGTGGCGCGTTCTCCGTCGAGGATTCCGGTTCTGCCGGGTTTCACTAAGGTCGTGCGCCGATATCTACTAGGTGTCGCTGCTGCGCCGAGGTTCGCCGGAGTTCACAGGAGTTCACCTTCTATTTCTTGGTGCAGGTAAGTGCGTGTCAAGCGACACTTTAAAAAAAAAAAAAAATACTGCGGCTTTTCCCAATCTGTCGGGTTTTCCGACAAACACGACCCCCACCCCCCCATTTTCGTCGCATGCAACCTCGCTGAAATCCGATCGCGTGCGCCAAAATCCCGGATCAATTCAGGGGAAATCGGCACAAATCAGAAAAATACGGGAAACCCAACGAAAATGCGCAAATCGGACCCTTAGTAAATGACCCCCAATATCTGCAGGTACAAAAACTGAACATGTTGACAAGTTCAGACCAAAGAGAACAGTTGTTGATGACAACATTTCCAGACACCAAAAGTAGGATTGGCCTTGCCCAGCAGAGCACCAGAAGATTGAGAGAGATTGAGATCTGTGATGGGACCTTCCACCAACTTGTGTTGTGTATATTAGTGGTGGCTTCTTGTGTGGCATAAGTAACCGTCAAAAACTAGGTGCTTGATGTAACTATACTGTTCTGCACCCCTTATAGCTACCTATCCATAGGGTATATCACAGGGGATAAAAAAAAGTTCTGCTGGACAGTACAGCTCTAGTTGGGTAGAAAAAGTCAATTCTTGGAAGATCGAGAATGAATCTCGGCCAGGTGAGACTTGTATAGACCAAGTGATATACTATAACATGTATAATATCCATATAAATATACACAGCACACTGATCATATACATACATGAATTGTGAATGCACACAAATAATTAAAAACAATAGGCCATATTTATTAAAACAAGTGCAGCCTGTACTATGTGCAGTTTGCCTGTGTGGTGTGCAGGGGGCGCCAGAGTCATGAATTGTGTCTCACATTCTTCATGAATCTGGCGCCCCCTACACTGCTCCAGCAGAGTGCACCAACTTTTTTTGGTGGACCTTTAACACTATTGGTTGCGTTGCTGGGTTTTACTCCTTCCGATCATAAACTGATTGCCAATCCTAAGGTCATGTGATCAATATATAAATCCTGGAATATCCCTTTAAACTTTACAGTAATCATCGACAGTGTCATACATTCCCTTGTCAGAGCCCAGAAACCTAATTATATCCCTAATGATAGAGGGGAAATGTGACTACATGATACATCTGTAACATAATTAGAGGGAAATGCTTACATTACAGTCATATCCCAGGCGACATCTCCACATAGATTACTGGGGATATGGAAATTCATTCTTTTAGTAACACTGTAAAAAAAAATTTATGAATAATCTGCAATACAATTATTGGCGGTTTAGGTTGGTAGAATAACAGGTCAGTGAACTATTGAGGGGGTCACAGAAACTTAAAGGGAACCCGTCACCACATTTTTCACAAATCCAGCTAGTGACAGGCTTCCATAGAGCCCTAGTAACAAACAGACATCCTTCTTTTAGCTAAAAATTGTTCCGCTTAGATTCCCATTTATTTAACTTTCGAATTTTACCTGGTATTCAGGGAAATCTACAGCGAGATGAGGTGGGCATGGCCTCCCCGGCTGAATTCAGAAGCTCCTCCCTATGCTTTCTCTGCATGTAACAGCAATGGTTTGTGACCAGGGTGACATCATTGCAGGTACTTTAGACTTCTAACATTAGCAAACTTTACACCAAGCACATATCACATGAAATCGCAGCATATCATATCAAATGAAATCACAGCAGCCTGCATGGAGAGGAACATAATTCTATTCTGAATTTTTATGTGGTCATATATCTGCATGAGGTATACTTTGCTAATGTTAGGAGGCTAAAGGACCTGTGATGATGTCACCCTGGTCACAGGACATTAGAACACCCCCTCCCCTCGATTTGCTCTATAGATCCCTAGATACCAGGCAAGTTTATAACTCTGATTTTATGGGGATCTGAGGTCAACATTTTTTAGCTAAAAGAAGGGGGGCAGGTAGTTTCCACTGCTCTATAGGAACCTGCCACTAGTTGTATTTGTGAAAAATGTGGTGATAGGTTCCCTTTAACAACACATCTTCTGGGAAGAAGAAGGTGAACACCGATGGACCTCAGCGGGGGAAGCGACACATGCAGGAAATTGGACGCACAATCTTAGTGAATCGCGGAAGCTCCGAATCCTCGTCAGACATTCTGGATCGGCTGTATCAACGGGACGGGTAAGTAAATGTGCCCCATGGTCTTATAGAGCAGAGGATCAATTAATTCATGCTCATAAGTCAGACCCTTCCTGTTCTGTGGAGATCACTTCTCAGCAGAAATCTCATTTTCATCACAGGCAAGATTACAATACCAGGTAAAACATAGATAGCTACATAAAAGGAGTGTGGAGTGTGAGAGACTTATTTCCCTACACTATATCCACCTGTCTGTTTTATCATTTTGATTGTAAATGTTGCCTTCTATTATTCTCATAATTCTTTAGCAGAACAATACATGGGCAGCTAGATATAGCACCATCCCTACCTGCTGGGAGGACCGTAGGAGTATTTTTTTGCACTAGATTCTTATATAAAATAGAAGAGATCATAATTATACAGTCAGGGAAGCTGCAGTGTCATCTCTATCATTTTAACAATTTGACAGTAGTAGGAAAAGCTGTGATAGAAGTTTTTGTGCTCCCCCAGGGAAAAGTGGGTATGGTGCTGTCCAGTTTTATTATTAGGAAGTGAGTTAACATGGTAATGAAATCACGGGGATAGATCCAATTCAACAGTAGCACAAAATCCTATTACATCTATTACTGATGATTAGATGGGCTCCATTCACACAATTCTATTAAATAATATGAATTCTTTAGCCTTCTAGTCTCTTTTAGATAATTATTTAGAAAAAGTATAACCACACTGTCCTCCCAGCAGGAGATGGTACATTCTCTAACTGCCCATGTGGCGCTTTGCTGAGGCATCATGGGATTGATAACATACAGCACAGAGACTGAGAAATTGGACAGTCAAGTTGGTTTCTTCTCAAAGCAGATTGCACTAAAGAGAAATAAGTACTTGTTATTGTCACGGGTGCTCCCGCGACCCCCCATCCTCACTCACCTCTTTACGCTCCTGTTCCCTCCCCGGGTAGGCCACGCGCGCATCCTCAGCTCCTAGGGCGCATGCATGCTGGCGCTTGTAAATTTAAACCTCCCGGAATTCCTTAAAAGCCGTCTTCTTACAGCATCCCCACCGGATCTTTGCGCCCAATGCCTAAGAGAAAGCTTGTTCCTGTGTTCTGTTATCGTGTACTGACCTCCCATTGTGACCCCGGATCTGTTCCCGATTACGCTTCTCTGCTGCCAGCCCTGACCTCCTGCTCCATCTCCGACCCTGCCACCTGTCTTGACCTCCAGCATGTCCCTGACCACAAGCTTGCCTGACGACTTTGTACCTTGACCTTGGCTGCCACCACGGACAAGTCGCTCTTGTGGAACGACCTGGTGGTACCACGCTGCAGCAAGTCCAACCAGGAAGACCAGGTGCCTCTTAGATTCCGGTCCCAGGTGTCGGCTTGTGTCATCGTCCACAGTGGTCCAAGGGGGTTCACTACCCCAGAAGCATGACACTTATATGTACATATCGATCTGGGGTAAAAAATTTAACTATTATTTTTCTACCTCTAAAGCTGTGCTATAGGGATGATTCCCTTATCCTAATATTACAGTTGGAGGGAATAGAATATTAGGGAGATTTTTCTGTGCTGACGTTCACCCCTCAGGCGGCGTGTGAGGACCAGGCGCTTCTACATTCACAGAACAAAGAGAGTTGATTAAGAGACGGAAGCCTGTCATTACATTTTATTCTGAACATTCCTCATACTGAGGTAGTGACGTACTGACGAGGCCGAGGAGAGGAGAATATGCCGCAGGCTCTTAATATATTCTTAATAAATGTCTACCATGATCCTACATTGTAGATGATTGAATATCACTCCTGGTTGTCACTAGATGTGCTAAGATGTCCTCTACTGGCAAAATCACATATGTGTCCAACACGTGTTAGACATTCATGATCCCGATACACATTGTCGGGATAGTTATGGTTATGGCAGGGCATGTGACATAGGAATTGACCACCCGTTCCTGCGTAAATGGCATAAACCATGATCTCGGCTAATTAGGGGTCTTCCTACTTGAGAAACTAATTGGGGGCCATTTACTAAGGGTCCGATTTGCGTTTTCCCGACGTGTTACCCGAATATTTCCGATTTGCGCTGATTTTCCCTGAATTGCCCCGGGATTTTGGCGCACGCGATCGGATTGTGGCACATCGGCGCCGGCATGCACGCGACGGAAATCAGGGGCGTGGCCGAACGAAAACCCGACGGATTCGGAAAAACCAGCGCAGAGAACGTGCCGCTGGATCGCGAATGGACCGGGTAAGTAAATCTGCCCCATTGTGTTAACTAAATTGGGAACAAGTATCTTATCTCAGTGGTCTGAACACGGAGGGAGGGGGGCTATACAAATTTTTTTAATTACAGGAATACGGTGGCACCGTTGGTCACTGATAGCCTTGTTTTGTAAACATGGGTACCCCCACCCCAATCACTGCCGCGTGCCTGTTACAGAACTAGTTTCAATGTGTAGCAGACTCACGGCAGTGAGGGGTGATGCCGCAGGTGAACCGCAAGAGGTGAATATAAGCCTTCCAAAGCCTTATATAAAAATCCTGAGCAACCCTTTTCAGGGGTTAAACTAATTTTATAAGTAAGGATCTCAGTCCATAAAGCAGTCCATTATTTGAGACTTTATTTCACTTTGACTCCAGGCCACAGTGCGAATAATTCTTCTCCAGAACTTCTTATCTGTGGATTAGGCCCTCAGGCTTCCCATGGTTCATTATTTCTGGGATGGTCTCCATCCGTCTTTCTGCCAGTCACTCTTTTCCTTATTCTCTCTTCAAGCATAATTGTTTCTTCAATCATCCGCATCTTCTTTCCATCATATGTCCAAAATAAGAGAAAGCATCAGTTTGGTGAAAGGGAAGGGTAAGCTAAATTTGGGCAATATGGTAGATGTGGCCAAAATGAAGCTTTTGAGCCATCAAATAACTAAACAAACTTGTAAATTTGACAAAAAATGTCTACCCTACGGAGTAAATCTCTAAATGTAAGGGGTTATATAAGGCTCACCGGATATTCCACCGATGGAGGCTCCGATGCGGCTCCTGTTACCTCCCCTTCTGGTTGCATCCAGACAGGAAGTGGTGAGTTTCCCTCTGACTGCTGGGGACCAATCATTGGCCTCAGTTGTGTACAAATGATGACATCACAGACAGGAACTGGATAAAATGGAACGGAACACAAGGGAAAAAAGAGTGAGTCTATGATTTTTGCCAAATTGGAAGTTTCCATAGATCACAAGAGACACTTCAGCCAATAAGTTGTCCCCTGGTCTAAAAATGCCACTAGTTGGCTTTGTGCAGATCCAAATCTGGAAGTACCAGAATGATTTAGGAGCCAGAGAAGGGTAAGTATACATTCTTTATCTTTCCAACCACCTCTAGAGGGTTTGCAGAATTCTGAAAACCCCCTTTAAAGTATTGAAATGGTCAGGTTAGATTCCAGATCTCAAACCAACTGCAAATGTTTGGCCAGACACAATCTAGGACTGATCAAGCAGAGTAGAAGTGGATCCTCCTATGCCCACGACAACAGGCCATAAAGATCCAATTAAGGACTTACTCAGGACCAAACTCTGGATACTGCTATTAAAACTGCACATGAAGTTAAATGAAATTACCACAACTACGTTGGGCGGCTCGTGGTGACGGGTGATGGACCCTCAACAATTTCAACTTGAGATATCTTAAGGAAAGTTAAGCAATTTCTAAAAACTTCTCAAACAGTACTCTACAGTCCTCTACAGACGCTTCTTAAAGGTAACATTTCTAATTATCATCCATAAAAGCAAAATATTCCCACAGTAGAAAACGTTATAAGAAGCAGAAATATGTAAGAAATGTAAGACTGTGGGGTTGACCTCAAATTCTTGAGAATTTCAAAATATTAGCCACACAGCGGAAGATAATTGGAAACCCAAAAATAATGAGCTGTTTGATCATCTGTTCCCGGCTCCTTCCGTTTGTATGATCAGCAGGAATGTTCTGGGAGCTGCCGCCTTCGCTGTTAGTCGTCAAGGATCAGACTGGATTTTACTGCTCACTTGGTGGTGGTGAGTGTTGAGTTAAAACAGTTTCCCAAATTGCTCTGCCCATTTTTAATGAAATATTGCCCCTTTTGTGTATGGGCTTTGTCTGGTACTACAGCCATTTACTTTGTAAGGGATTAGCTGCAATCCCAGACACAGTCCATGGACAAGGGTGGAGCTGCTGGATCTATGGGTATACTAAATCCCCCTTTTGTACCTTGCCATAACAGCTAATGTATCAGCTGTTCCTGATACTGATACTGCAGATTGTCTCATAGCAGTCTGTGTGGATATGTTGTTCCCATTTCCTTATTACCAATGGTATTCCTGCAGTCCACACAGATCCATGGGAGACAATCCAAAATGCGGCTACCAAAAGTGCAGTGTGTGGAGCACCAGAAGACCAGAGTGTCGGGGACAAAAGCGAAGAGTGTGGGGACCTGAAGATTCAAGCAATGGGCCTGGAAGAGTGTGGGAACCTGAAGACTAGAGCGTGGGAACCTGAAGACCAGAGTATGGGGATCAGAAGACCAGAGAGTAGGGACTGTTTATTTGTGCAAATTGTGGTGACTGGAAGAGCAGAGTGTGGCGCCCAAAACAGCGTTTTTGGGACCAGAAGAATACAGTGTGGAGACCGTGAGTGCAGAGTGTGGTGACTGGAAGAGCAGAGTACGGGGAACCATAGAGCATAATGTGCTGACTGGTAGACCAGAATGTGTGAACTGAAAGACAAGAGTATGAGTACCGGAAGAGCAAAGTGTGGGGACCAGAAGAGCAGAGTGTGAGAACTGGAAGAGCAGCAGAGTATGGGGACCAGAAGAGAAAAGTGTGTACAGACTAGAATACCAGAGTATAGGTAACAAAAGAGCAAAGTTTGGGGACTGGACGACCAGGGTATGACTAACATAAAAGCAAAGTTTGAGGACTTGAAGAGGAGAGTGTGGGGACCAGAAGAGCAGAGTTAGGGGACCAGAAGAGCAAAGTTTGAGGACTGGAAGAGCAGAGTGTGGGGCAGTGGAGAAGCAGGAAGCAACAAGTCCAGTTTTATTCTGTTCCATGGCCCTCCCAAACCCTTTTTATGGATAATTTTACTTTTAAAGAGAATTCTTTTAAATATACGGCTACAGAAACCTCAAAAAACAATCCTAGGGGTCGTATACGTCAAATATTTGATGCCATAGTTAAACCATTGCCGTCGGCTGCATAAGGAAAACAATTCCGTCCGTTCTTTGACATCTGGGCACAACACAAAAGCAGCTGTAGGGGGTCGGCTTTTTTCTACTTACGGAACAATCAATGTTATTTCGAGAAGTGTTCAATTGCAGAGTATAAATCCATGCAGAATGTGAGCTGTCTCTCATGTATCGGCCCACATAGAAAAGAACAGCAGCAAAACAATAGTTATGCAACCTTCACTTTACTGACTCCCATTTGGTGGTTACCATGGAGACACGTCTTATGTGCCGTGCAGGCGGCGCAGATGATTCACGGTAATGTGAACCCTGGTATTAGCTGTGCGCCATGTTTGGAAATTAATAGGATCCACTGGGCCTCAATCTCACAAATCCACAAATTGTAGAGAGAACCAAGTCGAGATGTGACTAAATATGAACATTCAGGGGTAATACCATATCTAGCTGCCAATGATGGTGGTAACTACTCGGATTCAGAGCATAACAAATTAAAAAGTCAATGAGGCCCAGCATGACGTTTCACAAAACTTTACTTCGGACCTGTGAGTTGCATCAGAGAACGCAGAGGCAACATCGGCAAACAACAAATCCTCGGCGGTGCTTAACCCCCAGCCAGTAGAAAGTAGAAAGAAAGCAGTGGCACTCACCGGGCAACAGGCCGTTTCACGCAACTAAGCCAAAGACGCCGCGCCGCTACTTCCAGGGGACAGGTAATAAAGCATCCCGGGTGCATAGGCTTTGGGGTGAGAACCAAAACCTGTTACAGAATCCTCAGCGAAATCTGAACAATGCAGTGATGTCATACAATATAACACACGTGACACCATAAACAGGTAAGTTAAAAAACAAACATAACCAAATTAAAAAACGTTGCAATTGATACCGTACATTCATTCCAGTGCTTAACGGGGTATATAGCAAAAAAACTGAGTCAACTCATACTCTGCAAGTCAACGACACTGGCGGATAACCTCTATTATTAAAGGAAAATTGAGATATTGTTACGATCATTCAGGCACATGATTCCTAAAGCATCATAATTGATTATATATCTATCTTACTTTTGTAGGAGGAGTCGGGCACGATCGGCTCCATTGGCATTCGGGGTTCCTGCAGTGGCATTCTCTCATGTGAGTTATTAGTCTAGGCCACCCATTGCCCGTACTTACAGAGTGGAAGTGTTCTTTGACCCTGGTGAACAAGTAGCGGATAGACTTCCCAATATAATGTTTTCCGCAGGGACAAATATATACCACGAAAGTTGCATGTGATGAAGGATCTGACTCTATGTGAATGTGCTCCCAAATTAATGACCTTGCTCTTAAGGTTATAGTGTAATTCCCCTCCAGAATTCACTTTTCTACCAGTTTTTACTCGGTGTAGTAAATCTACTTTGGACCAGGTGGTTTCTTATGGTGGTACTGCGTTTAATGGAGATTAACGTTTTTTTTTGGTCACTAACTCCGCTAATTGGGCTTCCTCCCGTAGGACCTTCCAGTTTTTATATATCACAGCCTTAATAGCTTTTTCATGGAGGCTAAAAGAGAAGGTAAAGGAAAATCTTTTTTTGTTGTTACCACTTACGTGACTACCTTTTCTTATTCTCCCCCCCCCCCCCCCCTGTTCTTTAGATTTCTTTAGGGCTCTTTCTATGACAAAATTTGGATAACCCTGGTCCGCTAGCCTCTGTTTCAATTCAACAGCTTGGACCTCAAAAAGTCTATCATCACTAATCAATCTCTATGTAAAAAAACGGACTGTAGGGTAGACTGTTTTTTGTGTGGATCGGATAAAAGCTGTTATATTGTGAAAGGGAGTTTGTGGCTGTACTTTTTCTAAAGGTAGTGATATGGAGAGGATTGTCCTTGATGTAAACCCAGACATCTAAGAACTCCAGTGTATCCCCCCCAAAAACGGAGGTAAAACGCATATTCATGTTCAGGTATTCCACAAACTCCAGATAGTAGCTGGCCCAAATCATGAGGATATCGTTCACATATGTTGTGAACCTTGGGAAGCAAATACCAGAAAGGATACTGTGTTGAAGCGGATACAGTTTTGTGGGTGGTTTTTTTTGGAAATGACCCCCAATTCCACACTCGTCCTCAGAAAAGACTGAAGTCGAGACTAGAATTCGCGTGTCCTCCAAAATCTGACACGTATGTAGATTGATCGTTGAGTTGCTGTCTGGTTTCAGCGACACGATAGTCACGGGTCATCAACACCACATTACCCCCTTACCACCACATTACTATCTCTTTATTGGACCGCAGGTGATCAAGGGCTGTCTTCTCACCGCTGGTAATATAATCCAAGGCTCGGGGGTAAAGCAAAGCTTTGACATCGTCTAGCACAAGGTGGTAAAAAACATCAATAGGGGACCCGGCCGGTAAGGGGGAACAAAATGTGGAGCCAAAACCTCCTTGGAAATCCTACTACCTACTTGGATTCAAGTTCTTTTCAAGTTCTGGCTTACCCTACCACTAGAGGTAGCTAAGGAGCTCACTGTATAAACTATCACTGTTTAGGGACACTGTTACTGTATTGCAGTTCTAGGGGGCACTATCACTAATTAGGGGGACTATTTGTAGACGGTATGGACACTACAGCTTTATTAGGGCTCTAGAGGGCACCGTTACTCTTTACAACCTGTAAGGGGACACTCACACAGTATAGAGCAGTGATAGCGAACCTTTTAGAGACCGAGTGCCTAAACTATAACCAAAATCCACTTATTTACCGCAAAGTGCCAACATGGCATTTTAAGCAGTAACTTATTGCTACCTGCTTTTCAACATCTTTCAATCGTATCGGCCGCCTGAGGCCACTAATACAGTTGAAAGGAGAGCACATTCAGACTATCATTGCAGCTTCTCTCCAGGGTCTCTCTGTACAGTTATATTGTAGGGTCCAGCAGGAGGACCTCCAAAGATACTGCACTTCTATCAACACCTTCTCACTTTTACCGCAGTTCCAAACAGCCAATGAAGTGTCGTTTTAAAATAGCGCTGAGAGCAGCATCTCTTAAATTGCCTGGGACTGCAGCAAGATTCAGTGTTTGGTGAGCTCTGTCTTGGGGTCAATGGCCTGAGTGCCCACAGAAAGGGCACAGAGTGCCACCTCTGGCACCCGTGCCATAGGTTCGCCACCACTGGTATAGGGTAACAATGGGGACATTTTATGCATAGAGGGTCCTTTCATGCTACAGGGGGACTATGGGGACACAATTGTGGGGTAGAGGGCATTATTATGATTAAGGGAAATTAAAGGGGTACAATGGCGATAAAGGGACATTGTAACTATTTAGGTGTAATATGTGGGGCTATATTGCTGTTTAGGGACACTAGGGGGGCTAGTGTTAGTGTTTAGAAACTGGAAGGGGCATTTAGGTAGTATAGGGGAATTATGGGGACACTGTGTTGGAAGGTCTCTTTAATTGTTTGGGGGACAATGGGGCACTTTGTGTATGGGGAGCACTATTGCTTTTAAGACATACTACAGGGCAGTGATGGCTAACCTATGGCACTGGTGCCAGAGGTGGCACTCGGAGCCCTTTCTGTGGGCATTCAGGCCATCACAAGATGACTCCAGGTATATTCCTGCAGTCCCAGACAGCCCAGGACTTGCTGTGCACAAAGCTATTTTAAAGTGACAGGACTACCTGGGACTATTTTCTGCTTTATTGGTGTCCTCAGGGGCTGGTATCAATGAAAGCTGTGACAGAGAAGGGAGTATAAATCACAAATTAAATTTCTGTGTTGGCACTTTGCGGTAAATAAGTGGGTCTTTATTGTAGTTTGGACATTCGGTCTCTAAAAGGTTCGCCATCACTGCTATAGGGGCACCAGTGGGATACTTTCACTATTTAGGGGGATTATGGGGGTCACTAGTTGATACGTTTTGTTTGGTGCACTAAGGCGGCACTATTACTGTTTATGGGAAATATGGGGACAACCTATTTTTGGCAGCAGTATTAGAGCATTGTTTTAAGGGGCATTAAAAAGGCATTATGAACTGTTTATGGGGACTAGGGGGCATACGTTGGGGCAGAATGGAACGCGAGACACTTAAGACAACAATGACTATAAAGGGCTGTGGCATGACATTTGGCAAAGGCCCCGTTGGAAAGAGAGGGTGGTAGGAAGGTGGAGAGGAAAGATGGCAGTGGATCCGTTGGGGGCAGGGGACACAGAAGGTCCCATGGGATTTGTGTGGGCAGAGGTGGTAGAAGGTGGCATGAATTTGGTGGTGGGCTTTACTGTATATGAAGATATGCAAGACTGGGGCACAGTGATATGGGCAAATATTTTTTTTCTCCACTGAATTTTTTTCCCTATTAGTTCTGCATTTATTGTTTGGCGGTATAACCTCCCCCCTCCATCTGATGAGCGAGGCGGCTCGGATCATGTACTTTCCTGCATCTGACAGAGGAAAAAGCTTCTGATAATTATTATTAAAAAGAATCGTTTGCTTTACACTTTCCCACTAATTTGCTCTATTAAACTTTACTTCCATATTGTATTTCTACCCTATAAAAGGAATTAGCGTGCGCACCGTTTCATTAGACGTAAATTGTTGCCTGGAAATCCTCGAGGTTTTCATCTGTGATTTGTTCAAAAATGACATTCTATGAATGGAATGTATAAGATTTTTATAAAGAGGTGGGGGTGGGGGGTGAAGCAATCTGGTGTCACATGAAGAAAAGAGAGCCCCGGAATCCAGATTACAGAGGTCTAGGGGGTTAATGATAAAATGATGCTTGAGTTGGTAACATCCACCGCCTTCTTTGAACCAGCCCTTTCCCATATTTGCATTTCCGTTATTTACTTCCCTCCTCCCAAATTCCCAAACTTTTTTTTTATATTTCCATTTACAAAACAATGGGGGTCATTTACTAAGGGCCCGATTCACGTTTTCCCGACATGTTACCCGAATATTTCAGAATTGCGCCGATTTCCCCTGAATTGCCCCAGGATTTTGGTGCACGCGATCGGATTGTGGTGCATCGGCGCCGGCATGCACATGACGGACATCGGCGGGCGTGGCCGAACAAAAACCCGCCGCATTTAAAAAAAAAAAAAGTGTCGCTGGACACGCGCTTACCTTCACCTACAAATGGATTGTGGACTCCGGCGAACTTCAGCGGACTTCAGCGCAGCAGCGACACCTGGTGAACTGCCTTAGTGAATCGCTGGAAGACCCGAATCCACCGCAGAGAACGCGCCGCTGGATCGCGAATGGACCGGGTAAGTAAATCTGCCCCAATATGAGGGCTAGTTTTCTGCAGGACAAATACTTCTTGGTGGCACCACTTACTATTTCATGAACTGTTCCAAATGCAAAGAAATTGACAAAAATACCATTATATATAATAAGACTTTCATTGTATGATCTGAAAGACTCCTCCCTTTCATTCTTTGGGTCAGATATTAACTTTTTTTGTCAATTTATAATTATACTAACAATGCTCCCACAGTAGCCAATATAGTCACAGGCATGGCCCCACAGCATACTTATGAATGGGGCCCCCTTTCCACTTAAAAAATATTCACATTTGTATACTCACACATGTGAGTTACAATCGGACACCATATATACATACATAAATATAGCAATATACAATACACACATATATAAGATAACATATAGAGACATACAGAATATACACACTGACTATCCTGGATGCTGGCGCCCCCTGATACTGTGGGCCCCATAGCAGGTGCTATGGCTGCTACCATGGTAATTACACCCCTGGTTACAGGGCCCCATTGTAGTCAAGATATTCACAGGACCACACTGTATTCTGTATCCACTAAAGTGACAGGGACCCACTATAACCACAATACTAATAGGGCCCCCAATGTTGCCACTTTAGTCACAGGGTCTACAGTGTAGCCACAGTAGACAGAGGGTACCCAAAGTAGCCAATAATCCGACAGAGCCCCCACTGTAGCCATGCTAGGCACATGCCCCCACTGTAGAAACTGTAGACATGGGGGCCAAAAAAAAAGATAATACTTACCTGTCCCATGCATCAGCTGCTCCTTCTGAAGTCCTCGCAGAGGCATGAGACGGTGAACCTACCAGCTCCAAGGATCTCAGGGTGGATGGAAGCGAGTCATTGCTTGCGACCACTTTAGTAATTTCGACCCTGAGTATTCTGTGACTGGTACACTGTTAACTCAAGGTACAGGACTAAGGCCTGTGCCCAAAAGTGAAATGTCACACTTGTAGGATTCAAGTGTGGGGGCCCACCGGAGGATTCTCCGGTCCTCCACTTGGCTAGGGCCCGATTCGCATTTTCCCAACGTGTTACCCGAATATTTCCGATTTGCGCCATACTTACATGCACCAGGAAGAGATCAGTGAACTCCGACGCGACTCGGTGGACCTCGGTGCAGCAGCGACACCTGGTGGACATCGGGCGCAGGACCTTCATGAATCGCCGGAAGACCCGAACGCTTGTCGGAGAAGCCACCACTGGAACGCGAATGGACCGGGTAAGTAAATGTGCCCCATAGTCCCCACCCTTTACCAAAAAAAAATCTTTATTGTTACACCAGAATCTCCATGTAAGCAGAACGTCAATACATATCTAAACATTTTCTGCTAATCACTGTCATTATACCCCTGTTACAGTGATCTATCAGGCTTTGCAGTGGGTCACAGGTTTTCCATGGAAAAGTCCCCTTAAATCAGAATTTCCTAGGTTTCCTGTTTAGTCATTTTGTACCTGTCTATTTCGGTGACCATATTTGTAGCTGATGATTTTGCCCATGTTGATGTGATGTAGAAAACGTTGCTGCATAAGAGATGTTTTGCTTAAAAATCTGTAGTTCAATCAAGAATAATAAATCGTTAAAATAGAAAATATTGTTTTGATGTAGAGATTAAGTTAATTTACATTAATGTATTCAGAGCGAAAGGATCGCAAAGCAGCAGATTATCGGTTAGGCAGAAGGGGAGTGGGAGGACGTGGCGTCATCCAGGCTAAATCAAGATCCTAATAATTTTAGAGCATTTATGTCAAATGTAAATAAAGCTTATATCAGATGGGTCATGGAACAAGCCAGGATAATGCTGCCACATACTAAATACTCCTATAAGATGTCCTGAGAACTCCTTGAGTTCCTCGAGTTGGGGTAGGGCTCTGCTCCTACCCCAAGCCTTGAGTCCAATCTTCCATCAAAATAATGCATGGATGAGCCAGGAACACTTAATCATAGATCCAGGCACCGTGACTGTGGTAATCTTATTATATGTGGTATTCATGGCCTCCTTCCTTCTAAAATCAACTTTAAAAATTATGCTAATGAGACAGAAGGGCTGTTACTAGAGCTCCTCTGTGCCCATAGTCATGCAGCTCCCAGTAGACAATAGTTGCACAGTCCTCATTAGCCAATAGTCACACAGCCCTCAGAAGCCAATAGTTGCACAGTCCTCAGTAGCCGATAGTTACACAGCCCCTAGTAGCCAATAGTCACACAGCCCCCATGATCAAACAGTTGCTCATTACTCAATAACAAAAAGTCAAACAGCCCCCCAGAAGCCAATAGTGTCACAGCCCTCACATAGCACAAAATAGCCAATAGCCAGCTGCACAGCCCCCAGTAGCCAATAGTCAAACAGACCCCAGAAGTCAAATAGTCATAGAGCTCCAAATAGCAAATAGTCATGCAGCCCAAATAACCAAGTCACATGGACCCCAGAAGTCTAACAATCATGGCACCAACAGTCACGCAAGACCCAGAAGGCCCCCAGTAGCCACTCATGCATCCCCTAGTGGCCATGGTACTGCAGTCCCCAGGAACCAATAGTCACAGAACCTGCAGTAATCAATGGCAAGGTGCCTTATTGCTCAGATACCTTACCACGAAGGTGCCTTTAAAAGTTTTTCTAGAAAGATTCTTATGGAGTATCCAGTTCCCACTTTCATCTCATGACATATACACACTTGGTTGTAGTAAGCCTGTTTCTTCAGTACAGGTTGTCCCTGACTTAAGGACACCTGACTTACAGACGGACCCTCTGCCCACTGCGAACTCTGGTGAAGCTCCCTGGATGCTATTACTTTAGTCCCAGGATGTAATTCTCAGCTGTAAAGTGTCTGTAATGAAGCTTTATTGATATTCCATGACAGCACCCATTTTTCAAAATCCAATTGGCAAAAAAAATTGTCTGGATTTACAATTTTATAAAATTTACCTCTTCCAACCCGGGGGCCGCCTGTATAAGATCAATATGATCCAAGCTCAAGCTGATCCTCGCTTCACTGAAATATCTTACATATTGCTACAAGGAAGGATAATTGACATGGATAATATTTTTATACTGCAGACAATATTTCCAGCATAACAGGCACTTGATTTCCTCCACGAAGTTTCAATAGGAAGACGATTCTTCTCATGAGAGCACTTACATTGATTTTTAAGAACCAGTCATGAATGTAAGGTACATCTCCATCCCCATTGTGTGCCGCCTCTCATTGAGTTATGAAGAAGAGCTCGTTAATTAGTATAACGGGTAGTGTCTACACATGATGGAGCAGCTCATTACAGGAACACACAGGCTAAGAACTCTTATAATAAGAGGATCCACAGAGGAGACGGCCATTTTGAACACCTGTTTGATATGTTTAATGTTGGTTGCCTCCTCACTGTGGAACATTTATGTAATCAATTTAATGTAACGGGTGTGGACCCACTTTCCAATATCTGGTTTGTTTTAGTGATACTCTCTAAAAAACTCTAAAAAAAACTCTAAAAGCTCTAAAAAGTTTTCCTAGGTTTAACTCAAATTAGAGAAGAATCTAGCCACTACATAAAGAGTAGTCCTAAGTATGTGTTAGCTAATCCAGATCCCTTTACAGGGGATGGCAACTTTTCAATAAATCTGATCCATTAGTCTCTGCATGTATATGTACCTTGTCCTTTGCCTGCTTCGATAGCTTCAGCCTCACCATGCTGCCTTCCGCGTATGCTGTATTCACAACTTCCCGTTTCTCACTAGTCAGTCCATCCCATTGGTGTCTCCCTCTATGCCTTTTTCACTCACAGTCTGTCTCACTGACATACACAATGAGAGGGGAGAGAGCGGGATGAGTCATAACTCTCCTGCTGCAGATCCTCCTATTCAGCAGAGCTCAGAAATGTAAACAAAGATCCACGGAGAGTCTGCACAAAGCACCAAAGTAAATAGCAAGACTGCTGATCCACTTGATGAATATTCAGGAATTATTACTAAGGCAGTAAAGGCACATGGGCAAATTGTGTAAAAGAGAGGCCAACACATTTAATAACATGACCCTATTTTGTTTTTTTGGTTTCCATTTGTCAATTTACAATTGACAAAAAAAATGCCATTATTGTAGGGGCTTCATAGCTTTCACTGTGCGGTACTAATGACACCACCAATTTATTCTATGATTTTGTTGGATCTCTGAGATCCCAAATGTATACAGATTTTGTTAATGTTTCACATCTCTTGTCTCTGTGGGCCTCCACTCTACCAACTACCCAGGGATCATCGCACACATACATACATTGGCAATGCCCCAGGGAGAACTGTTTCTATCCATCCGCTACAACTCCCTCTTTCCTGCACATCAGGACACCTGCCTAGTGTGGACGAGGCCTGTTCCACCTGGACCAAGCGACCGTCACCCAGTCTAGCTCTAGGCCGCGCTCAAGCCAGCCACTCAGGTACCAGGGGAATCCTCCTGCCCCCAAGCCAAAGGGGGGGATGTTACACTATATTATCCTATATCCTGCCCCGTAGCCAGCTTGATATCACTTTTGGCAGTTCCACTTTTGAAACTTTTCCTCCACTCTCTAGTCCTCAGCAGTGTACCACTCAGAAATCAAGGATCGATGCCTCTCTGGATGCAAGGATCACAATGTACAGTAAGATACAGTTTATATACATCAGAATAATAAGTTTCACAACATGGTCCTCTACATGTCCCCTAATGGAAACCTACCGTGACGATTCTACCATCAGAAGTAGATGTGGTGGTAGATTCCTCCTGCTGCCTCTGCCCTAATCTGTTATTTAATAATCCTGGAACTTAACCTAACTTGTTAAAAACTTTATTTTAGTAATATGTAAATTACCTGCAGAAGCTACTGGGGCGTGTACTAAGCTGGCCGGGCACTGGGAGCTAAGGCTACTCCATGCCCCAGTAGCCTCTGCAGGTAATTTACATATTACTAAAGTAAAGTTTTTAACAGGTTAGGTTCCAGGATTATTACAGATTATGGCAGAGGCAGCAGGAGGAATCTACCATCAGATCTACTTCTGATAGTGGTAGGTTTCCTTTAAGGCACCATCTGTTATGCCTTATGAAGTTTCCTCCATGGCCTGGAGACTGTAAGCAGAGCTGAGAAGCCATTAGCCAGTTGGGAGAGTTGTGCAGTGAAGTAAAACTGATAGGGTTAGTATAGGGCACATAGCCCAAACTTTTCAACAAAGAAACCATAATATTTCAACTTCAACTGAAAAATTAACTCACATAATTCTTGTTTTCTCATGACAGGTGGAAGGGGACATCAAAGCAAATTGTACAAAGGGCACTATCCAATCTAAGGTCCTGTCAGGTTAGGAGAGAATTGTACTTCTCTGGATAACTTCTAGGGCATAGTTTTCAAACTTTGCAACAGTTTTCAATTCTAAACGATCATTTTGATGTACACAGCCTCTATGCAAACTTATGGGTTTTCATGGTTACAGACTACAAATCTATTTGTAGTCTGATCAGATTTAGATCAGATTACTGTGTGTTAATTGGTGTAGCATAAAGTGGCATAATTCAACTTCTTACAGTATTCTGTATGACCCCAAAGATTTATTATAGATGTCATATAATGGCATCATATAGTCATGGACCAAGTTAGTTCTGATTGGTGGATGTCCCAAGGGTCTGGCACCAGCATCCGCAAGGGGCGTCTCTAGGCTAAAAGATCCAGGACCTGTGGCTCGGTTGTCCCAGGCTCAGCAGGACACTTGTCCCGCTGTCTGGGCATTCCTTACAAAATGACTGTAGTGAAGCATGGGGTTGTAAGCTCCACCCTCCACTACAGAGAGCAGGAGATGTCATTACACCACGCCTCCGGCTCCCAGTAACTGACTTCAATGCCGGGAGTAGGAGGTGCGGGATGATGATGTCACCATGCCCATCCTGCAGACAAAGAAGAAGATGGAGTGAGAGAGGAAGAAAGGTGAGTATTAGGGAGGCTGAGGACATAAGTGGGGGATTAAGGGGGGGGGGACATAACTAGTGGGCTTGTGAGGATATAACTGGGGGGCCGCAGGGGGCTGTGAGCACATTACTAGGGGCGCTGTGGAGGACATTACTGGGGTACTATGGGGGGTTGTGAGGAGATTACTTCGTATAGGGGCTATGAGGTTATTACTTAGTGCGGGGGCTGTGAGGATATTACTTGGTTTGGGGTCTGTGAGGATATTACTTGTTGTGGGGGCTGTGAGGACATTACTTGGTGTGGGGGCTGTGAGGACATTACTTGGTGTGGGGGCTGTGAGGATATTACTTGGTGTAGGGGCTGTGAGGACATTACTTAGTGTAGGGGCTGTGAGGACATTACTTGGTGTTGGGGCTGTGAGGACATTACTGGGTGTGGGGGCTGTGAGGATATTACTTGGTGTAGGGGCTGTGAGGACATTACTTGGTGTAGGGGTTGTGAGGACATTATTGGGTGTGGGGGCTGTGAGGATATTACTTGGTGTGGGGGCTGTGAGAACATAACTTGGTGTGGGGGCTGTGAGGACATTATTGGGTGTGGGGGCTGTGAGGACATTACTTGGTGTGGGGGCTGTGAGGATATTACTTGGTGTGGGGGCTGTGAGGACATTACTTGGTGTGGGGGCTGTGAGGACATTACTTGGTGTGGGGGCTGTGAGGATATTACTTGGTGTGGGGGCTGTGAGGACATTACTTGGTGTGGGGGCTGTGAGGACATTACTTGGTGTGGGGGCTGTGAGGACATTATTGGGTGTGGGGGCTGTGAGGATATTACTTGGTGTAGGGGCTGTGAGAACATAACTTGGTGTGGGGGCTGTGAGGACATTACTTGGTGTAGGGGCTGTGAGAACATAACTTTGTGTGGGGGCTGTGAGGACATTACTTGGTGTGGGGGCTGTGAGGACATTACTTGGTGTGGGGGCTGTGAGGACATAACTTGGTGTGGGGGCTGTGAGGATATTACTTGGTGTAGGGGCTGTGAGGACATTACTTAGTGTAGGGGCTGTGAGGACATTACTTGGTGTTGGGGCTGTGAGGACATTACTGGGTGTGGGGGCTGAGAGGATATTACTTGGTGTAGGGGCTGTGAGGACATTAATTGGTGTAGGGGTTGTGAGGACATTATTGGGTGTGGGGGCTGTGAGGATATTGCTTTGTGTGGGGGCTGTGAGAACATAACTTGGTGTGGGGGCTGTGAGGACATTATTGGGTGTGGGGGCTGTGAGGACATTACTTGGTGTGGGGGCTTTGAGAACATAACTTGGTGTGGGGGCTGTGAGGACATTACTTGGTGTAGGGGCTGTGAGAACATAACTTTGTGTGGGCTGTGAGGATATTATTGGGTGTGGGGGCTGTGAGGATATTACTTAGTGCGGGGGCTGTGAGAACATAACTTGGTGTGGGCTGTGAGGACATTATTGGGTGTGGGGGCTGTGAGGATATTACTTAGTGCGGGGGCTGTGAGAACATAACTTGGTGTGGGGGCTGTGAGGACATTATTGGGTGTGGGGGCTGTGAGGATATTACTTAGTGCAGGGGCTGTGAGAACATAACTTGGTGTGGGTTCTGGGAGGACATTATTGGGTGTGGGGGCTGTGAGGATATTATTCAGTTAGCGCTGTGAGGATATTACTTGGTGTGGGGGCTGTGAGGATATTACTTGGTGTGGGGGCTGTGAGGATATTACTTGGTTTGGGGTCTGTGAGGACATTATTGGGTTTGTGGGTTGTGAGGACATTACTTGGTGGGCGCTGTGAGGATATTACTTGGTGTGGGGGCTGTGAGGACATTATTTAGTTAGCGCTGTGAGGATATTACTTGGTGTGGGGGCTGTGAGTTAATTACTGTGTGGGGGGACTGCGAGTACATAACTTGGTGTGGGGGCTGTGAGGATATTACTTGGTGTGAGGTCTTTAAGGACATTACTTATGTAGTGTAGGGGCACTATTCATTATTTGGTTATCATTTTAGTTGTGAGGGCATTCTTTAGCATGGGGGATCCTTTCAGCCGGCATGATTACAAAGGGGCAACTATCGTGGGGTGTTATTCAGTGCAGGTCAAATTGAGGGGGAATTAGTAGAGGCCACAGATATTAAGTGTAGGTTGCATTATTACATTTGAGGCCCCATTTGGGGAAAATTATTTTGCCTATTTGGAATTTGGTGCAAGCACATGGGAGGGGGGTATTCTCAGGAATGGACACTAATGAAAATTTGGTACATATGGACTGGGGGCCATGCCCCGGATCCTGAACGACCTTGGCAACGCGGCTGCCAATCAGATATTGATAACCTATCCTACATGCCCCCACCAGTAGAATTGTCCCCCAAACTTTTTCTGCCTTTGTTTATGTTGGCTCCGCCCCGTGCCTCAGTGGCAAATTATTTAAGGGGATATGGGGAGGAATTTTAACCCTTTAAAATTCTGATAAAAGAATTTAGGATGTATACATTCCCAATAATATTTGTTCTTTTCAGTTTTCCGCCATGTTCCAGGCTACATAACAATTAACAAGGGAGCTTCTCTCTTATTAGATTTGGAAATTGCATCTCTGCTGCGAGTGTTTACTTGGAAAATGCGTTAATCCTCCGCAGCTCGGCGGTTCCCCGGTTGCCTCTCTCCTCGGGATGATGAGATCAGATTACATGATTTAACTATTAAAATGATGCATTTGATGCCGGGAAAACTCAGGTCTTAATCATATTTCCCAGTTTACAACCAAAACTCACTGAGAAACTACTTTCATGTCAAATGTAGAAACAAAACCAATGGAGGTAGAAGGAAAGTCATTCAAACTGGCGTCCGAATTTCCAGAATCCTAATAGAAAACCCTAATCCATATAATCAAATCTATTGGATGCCATTGTTTCCAACATCCCGTAAGACGACCCCTGTAGCATGTCTGCCCAGGGGTGTTATTAGGAGAGGCTGTATATATACTTATATACACACATTTATATATGTCACGGGGTGCTCCCGCGATCCCAGTCTCGGATCGCGGGCGCACCAGTGCCCCTCAGCGTCCCTCTGGAGCTCCGCTCATCTCACCTCCCCTGGCTCCAGCGATATCCTCTCCTGCTCCCGCAGCTTGGCACGCGCGTCCCCGTCTCCAAGGGCGTGCGCGTGCCAGCTCGCTCAGATTTAAAGGGCCAGCGCGCCGGTAATTGGCGCTGGCCTGCTATAAGTTTCTGCCTGAAAACTGAAATATCACAAGGTGATAAGTATTCAGCCGCCGGGGAAAAGTATTCAGCCCCCGGTGATAAGTATTCAGCCGCCGGGGAAAAGTATTCAGCCCCCGGTGATAAGTATTCAGCCGCCGGGGAAAAATATTCAGCCCCTGGTGACAAGTATTCAGCCGCCGGGGAAAAGTATTCAGCCCCCGGTGATAAGTATTCAGCCCCCAGTGATAAGTATTCAGTCCCCGGTGATAAGTATTCAGCTCCTGGTGATAAGTATTCAGCCCCCGGTGATAAGTATTCATCCCCCGGTGATAAGTATTCAGCCCCCGGTGATAAGTATTCAGCCCCCGGTGATAAGTATTCAGCCCCCGGTCATAAGTATTCAGCCCCCAGTGATAAGTATTCAGTCCCCGGTGATAAGTATTCAGCCCCCGGTGATAAGTATTCAGCCCCCGGTGATAAGTATTCAGCCCCCGGTGATAAGTATTCAGCCCCCGGTGATGAGTATTCAGCCCCCGGTGATGAGTATTCAGCCCCCGGTGATAAGTATTCAGCCCCCGGTGATAAGTATTCAGCCCCTGGTGATAAGTATTCAGCCTCCGGTGATAAGTATTCAGCCCCCGGTGATAAGTATTCAGCCCCTGGTGATAAGTATTCAGCCTCCGGTGATAAATATTCAGCCCCTGGTGATAAGTATTCAGCCCCCGGGGATAAGTATTCCGCCCCCGGTGATAAGTATTCAGCCCCCGGTGATAAGTATTCAGCCCCCGGTGATAAGTATTCAGCCCCTGGTGATAAGTATTCAGCCTCCAGTGATAAGTATTCAGCCCCCGGTGATAAGTATTCAGCCCCTGGTGATAAGTATTCAGCCTCCGGTGATAAATATTCAGCCCCTGGTGATAAGTATTCAGCCCCCGGGGATAAGTATTCCGCCCCCGGTGATAAGTATTCAGCCCCCGGTGATAAGTATTCAGCCCCCGGTGATAAGTATTCAGCTCCTGGTGATAAGTATTCAGTCCCGGGTGATAAGTATTCAGCCCCCGGTGATAAGTATTCAGCTCCTGGTGATAAGCATTCAGGCCCCGGTGATAAGTATTCAGGCCCCGGTGATAAGTATTCGGCCCCCGGTGATAAGTATCCGGCCCCCAGTGATAAGTATCCGGCCCCTGGTGATAAGTATTCAGCAGCTGGTGATGAGTATTCAGCCCCAGTTGATGAGTATTCAGCCCCAGGTGATAAGTATTCAGCTCCTGGTGATAAGTATTCAGCTCCTGGTGATAAGTATTCAGCCCCCGGTGATGAGTATTCAGCCCCCGGTGATAAGTATTCAGCCCCCGGTGATGAGTATTCAGCCCCCGGTGATAAGTATTCAGCCTCCGGTGATAAGTATTCAGCCCCCGGTGATAAGTATTCAGCCCCTGGTGATAAGTATTCAGCCTCCGGTGATAAATATTCAGCCCCTGGTGATAAGTATTCAGCCCCCGGGGATAAGTATTCCGCCCCCGGTGATAAGTATTCAGCCCCCGGTGATAAGTATTCAGCCCCCGGTGATAAGTATTCAGGCCCCGGTGATAAGTATTCAACCCCCCGTGATAAGTATTCAGCCCCTGGTGATAAGTATTCAGCCTCCGGTGATAAGTATTCAGCCCCCGGTGATAAGTATTCAGCCCACGGTGATAAGTATTCAGCCCCTGGTGATAAGTATTCAGCCTCCGGTGATAAATATTCAGCCCCTGGTGATAAGTATTCAGCCCCCGGGGATAAGTATTCCGCCCCTGGTGATAAGTATTCAGCCCCCGGTGATAAGTATTCAGCCCCCGGTGATAAGTATTCAGCCCCCGGTGATAAGTATTCAGCCCCTGGTGATGAGTATTCAGCTCC
Organism: Engystomops pustulosus; assembly: GCF_040894005.1. NCBI lineage: Eukaryota > Metazoa > Chordata > Amphibia > Anura > Leptodactylidae > Engystomops > Engystomops pustulosus. Next base: position 26,124,392 of record NC_092412.1, on the reverse strand, counting down.
TGGTGATAAGTATTCAGCCCCCGGTGATGAGTATTCAGCTCCTGGTGATAAGTATTCAGCCCCCGGTGATAAGTATTCAGCCCCCGGTGATAAGTATTCAGCTCCTGGTGATAAGTATTCAGTCCCGGGTGATAAGTATTCAGCCCCCGGTGATAAGTATTCAGCTCCTGGTGATAAGTATTCAGGCCCCGGTGATAAGTATTCAGCCCCCGGTGATAAGTATTCAGCTCCTGGTGATAAGTATTCAGTCCCGGGTGATAAGTATTCAGCCCCCGGTGATAAGTATTCAGCTCCTGGTGATAAGTATTCAGGCCCCGGTGATAAGTATTCAGCCCCCGGTGATAAGTATTCAGCCCCCGGTGATAAGTATCCGGCCCCCGGTGATAAGTATCCGGCCCCTGGTGATAAGTATTCAGCCCCAGTTGATGAGTATTCAGCCCCAGGTGATAAGTATTCAGCTCCTGGTGATAAGTATTCAGCTCCTGGTGATAAGTATTCAGCCCCTGGTGATAAGTATTCAGCCCCAGTTGATGAGTATTCAGCCCCAGGTGATAAGTATTCAGCTCCTGGTGATAAGTATTCAGCCCCAGGTGATAAGTATTCAGCCCCTGGTGATAAGTATTCAGCCCCTGGTGATAAGGATTCAGCCCCTGGTGATAAGTATTCAGCCCCCGGGGATAAGTATTCAGCCCCAGTTGATGAGTATTCAGCCCCAGGTGATAAGTATTCAGCTCCTGGTGATAAGTATTCAGCCCCTGGTGATAAGTATTCAGCCCCTGGTGATAAGTATTCAGCCCCTGGTGATAAGTATTCAGCCCCTGGTGATGAGTATTCAGCCCCAGGTGATAAGTATTCAGCTCCTGGTGATAAGTATTCAGCCCCAGGTGATAAGTATTCCGCCCCTGGTGATAAGTATTCAGCCCCCGGTAGGAAGATGACCACAGTTACGGTGCCTGGGTTTATGAGTAATGTCCCTGGTTTATCATGATGGATTTTGATGGTAGATTTCCTTTAATTTCTCCTACCTGTGATAGAAGCTTAGATCCTTGCACAGTGCTGTATTAAGATCCGAGCTCTGACTATTAATTCGCCGTACATCACTTGTTCTCGCAATTTTTCACTGAGCGTCAAGACAAGTACAAGTGTTAACGCTCTTCTCCACTTAGAAAATGTAAGTTTTCATCCGAGATTACTTAGTAAGAACCCTCTGCCTCTTCTCCCGCTGTAATATTCTCCATCACAGAACTGTTATTATCCACAAAATCTTCCCTTCAGCCGCAGCAGAATTTAATCACAAAGTCAAAAAATTCTGAAACCTTATAAAACACAAGCAGCCTGTGCCTATCGGTGTGTCCTCTCCCAGCAGGATTTATCTCCTACCTCGGATTTGTCTCCACACAGTGTCCACTTACCTCTGCTTTGTGTCCACTTACCTCTATGTTGGGCCTGCTCATAATCCTATTTCCTAATGGATACACGTGCTGACTTTTGTTGCTTCTCATTGTCCCAAGCTAATCCTTAGTGACTTGTGGTTAAGGCACCTTTTAAGGGAGGTGCCTGGGCTATAAGTCCAAAAGTTCTTCATTTCTGCATTTTGACTGATTTCTGTGTTCTTAAATTTCCCCTTTGACCGATAGATCTGTTGTGTTGACCCCAGGTTGCCCCTGACTTCATATCTGTTCTGCTAAACCCTGACCCATGGCCTGATTATTAACTCTGCATATCCTTGACTGTCCTGATCAAGGTTTGTACTTGACTATGCATTTGTTTGAATTCAGATACTAGAGTTTTTGAGTAGAGAGTTTAGCACACACATGGCACCACTCTCCATTCAGGTGTTCCCATGGACTTAAAGGAAACCTACCGTCAGAAATCTACTTATTAAGTATATACATCCTCCATAGATGGCAATGGGTGGACGGTACCATACGGGAGCAGTACGATGCAGCACACGTGAGGCACTGTACCATTCCATAACCGGGAGAAAGATAGGACATGTCCTATCTTTACCCAGAATACGGCGCTGTGCACCATAAATCGCTATGGATAAATGCGGGGGTGAGCACCTCCTCTCCCAAGCGCCGACGTGTGCCCACTGCACTATGGTACTGCGGGTAAATCGTTGTGTGAATGTAGCCTAAGTAGAGATGAGCGAACATGCTCGTCCGAGCTTGATGCTCGGTCGAGCATTAGCGTACTCGAAACTGCTCGTTGCTCGGACGAATACTTCGCCCGCTCGAGAAAATGGCAGCTCCCGCCGTTTTGCTTTTTGGCGGCCAGAAACAGAGCCAATCACAAGCCAGGAGACTCTGCACTCCACCCAGCATGACGTGGTACCCTTACACGTCGATAGCAGTGGTTGGCTGGCCAGATCAGGTGACCCTGGGATAGACTAGCCGCTGCCCGCGCTACTCGGATCATTCTGTGTCTGGATGCCGCTAGGGAGAGAGCTGCTGCTGGTCAGGGAAAGCGTTAGGCTGTTCTATTAGCTTACTGTTAGGCAGGAGTGATTCTCCAAGAACCCAACAGCCCTTCTTAGGGCTACAATAACGTTATACTTTTTTTTTTTTATTTGCAGCTAGTACCATATTGTGAGGAATTTGCAGGGGGACTTGCTACCGCTGTGTTTAGCTCTTAGTGACACACATATCCACCTCAAACACCAAAGTGGGAAAATTTATTAGGGGTTGGATTTCAATTAGGCACAGTCTGCCATTTCCTTTTTTATTTTACGTTTATTTTTTTAATAACTCAGTGTCATCTCATCTGGCATAGCAGTGTGCTTTCATACTTGGCTAGAAAATAGCCATAGGAGAATCCAAACGGCTTACTTACGCCTACAGTAGCGTTATATATATTTGATTTCTGGTTGATCTGCTGGTGGCTGTACTTGCTGCAGTGCATCTACTAGCAAATTGTGAGCAATTTGTAGTGAGACTTGCGACCGCTGTGTTTTGCGCTTAGTGACGCACATATCCACTGCAAAGACCGAAGTGGGAAAATTTATTAGGGGTTGGATTTCAATTAGGCACAGTCTGCCATTTCCTTTTTTATTTTACGTTTATTTTGTTTAATAACTCAGCGTCATCTCATCTGGCATAGTAGTGTGCTTTCATACTTGGCTAGAAAATAGCCATAGCAATAGGATAGCATCGTTTGGTTTTAAAAACTAAAAAACACAAAAAAAAACAAAAAAGCACAAAAAAAAGTTAAAAAAAAAATTAAAGTTATAACTCTCATTTTAAAAATGTTTAACCCGAGGGCTAGGGGTAGAGGACGAGGGCGGGGACGTGGGCGTCCAACTACTGCAGGGGTCAGAGGCCGTGGTCCTGGGCGGGGTGAGACACCACCTGCTTATGAGGGAGCAGGGGAACGCCGCAGAGCTACACTCCCTAGGTTCATGTCTGAAGTTACTGGGACTCGTGGTAGAGCACTGTTGAGGCCAGAACAGTGCGAACAGGTGATGTCGTGGATTGCCGATAATGCTTCGAGCAATTTGTCCACCAGTCAGTCTTCCACGCAGTCCACCCATGTCACCGAAATCGGCACTCCTCCAGCTCCTGCACCTCAGCCTCCTCCCCCCCAGTCTGCCCCCTCCAAGGAAAATTTGGCATTTGAACCGGCATACTCTGAGGAACTGTTTTCTGGACCCTTCCCACAGTCACAAACCACTTGTCCGGTTGCTGCAGAGCAATTTTCCGATGCCCAGGTTTTCCACCAGTCGCAGTCTGTGGGTGATGATGACCTTCTTGACGTAGTGGAAGAAGTGTCTAAAGAGGTGTCCGACGATGAGGAGACACGGTTGTCAGACAGTGGGGAAGTTGTTGTCAGGGCAGGAAGTCCGAGGGGGGAGCAGACTGAGGGATCGGAGGATGATGAGGTGACAGACCCAAGCTGGGTTGATAGGCCGGGTGAACACAGTGCTTCTGAGACAGAGGAGAGTCCTCGACCAGAACAGGTTGGAAGAGGCAGTGGTGGGGCCAGACGGAGAGGCAGGGCCAGAGCTGGTGCATCAGCGCCAAATGTGTCAACTAGTGAAGCTCCCGTGGCGAGGGCTCTTGCGGCGAGGGCTAGATCTTCAGAAGTGTGGAGGTTCTTTAAGGAAACACCGGATGACCGACGGACTGTGGTGTGCAACATTTGCCAAACCAGGCTCAGCAGGGGTTCCACCACTACTAGCTTAACTACCACCAGTATGCGCAGGCATATGAATGCTAAACACCCCACTCAGTGGCAACAAGCCCGTTCACCTCCGGCCGTGCACACCACTGCTCCTTCCCCTGTGTCAGCTGATAGTCAGCCCCCTGCCCAGGACCCTGCCACAAAAACCCCATCGTCGCCTCCACGATCCTCCACAGCATCCACCAGCGTTCAGCTCTCCATACCCCAGACGCTGGAGCGGAAACGCAAATATAGTGCAACCCACCCGCACGCCCAAGCCCTTAATGTCCACATCTCCAGATTGCTTAGCCTGGAGATGCTGCCCTATAGGCTAGTAGAGACCGAGGCCTTTCGCAACCTCATGGCGGCGGCCGCCCCTTGGTATTCGGTCCCCAGCCGCCACTACTTTTCCCGATGTGCCGTCCCAGCCCTGCACCAGCACGTGTCAGACAACATCATCCGTGCCCTGACCAACGCCGTTTCTGATAAGGTCCACCTGACCACGGACACGTGGACGAGTGCTGCCGGGCAGGGCCACTATATATCGCTGACGGCACATTGGGTTAACTTGGTGGAGGCTGGGACCGAGTCTGACCCTGCGGCTGGTCATATACTGCCGACGCCGAGGATTGCGGGGCCTACCTCGGTCCAGGTGTTTCAGGCCTACTATGCCTCCTCCTCCTCCCACCCCTCCTCCACCTCCTCCTCCTCCGAATTACCATCCGTGGGCATGGCGCCATCAGTCGGTAGCTCTAGGCACAGCACCAGTGCCGTCGCTAAGCGACAGCAGGCGGTGGTCAAACTGCTGAGCCTAGGCGATAAAAGGCACACCGCCCAAGAGCTATTACAGGGCATCACGGCGCAGACTGATCTGTGGCTGGCACCGCTGAACCTGAAGCCAGGCATGGTTGTGTGTGACAACGGCCGTAACCTGGTGGCGGCTCTGCAACTCGGCAGACTGACACATGTGCCATGCCTGGCCCATGTGTTAAATCTGATAGTTCAGCGTTTCCTCAAGACATACCCCAATCTGTCTGATTTGCTCACGAAGGTGCGCCGCATCTGTGCGCATTTCAGGAAGTCCAGCACAGATGCTGCCACTCTCAGGGCAGCGCAGCGCCGCCTCCAACTGCCCGCTCACCGACTGTTGTGCGACGTGCCCACGAGGTGGAATTCAACACTGACCATGTTATCCAGAGTTTACCAGCAGCGCCGAGCCATTGTAGACTGCCAGATGTCAACATCCACCAGAACTGGTAGTCAGGTCAGTCAGCTTCCTCAAGTCTACAATGAGGAGTGGACGTGGATGTCTGATATCTGTCAGGTGCTGAGTAACTTTGAGGAGTCAACACAGATGGTCAGTGGCGATGCCGCCATCATCAGCCTCACCATCCCGCTGCTTGGCCTGTTGAAAAACTCTCTGATCAGCATGAAGTCGGAAGCTTTGCGCTCGTCACAAGAGACGGGGGAAGAAGATTCCCTTGTTGATAGCCAAAGCACCCTTAGGTCTGTTTCTCAGTGCATATCGGAGGAGGTGGAGGTGGAGGAGGATGAGGAGGAAGAGGAGGAGAATGTTGGCGAGACACAAGAGGGGACCATTGTTGAGTCCTTCACTGTTCAGCGTGTATGGGCAGAAGAAGAGGAGTTGGAGGAGTTGGAGGAGGAGGAAATGGACAGTCAGGCCAGTGAGGGGAGTGAATTCTTACGCGTTGGTACTCTGGCGCATATGGCAGATTTCATGCTAGGCTGCCTATCCCGTGACCCTCGCGTTCAAAGAATTTATTCCAGCACAGATTACTGGGTGTTCACTCTCCTGGACCCACGGTACAAGCAAAATCTTTCCACTCTCATCCCTGGAGAGGAAAGGAGTGTGAGAATGCATGAATACCAGCAGGCCCTGGTTCACAAACTGAAACAGTATTTCCCTTCTGACAGCGCTAGCGGCAGAGTGCGTAGTTCTGCGGGACAAGTAGCGAGGGAGAGTAGGCGAGCAGGCAGCTTGTCCAGCACTGGCAAGGGTACGCTTTACAAGGCTTTTGCCAGCTTTATGTCACCCCAGCAAGACACTGTCACCTGTCCCCAGTCTCGGCAGAGTAGGGCTGATCTTTACAGAAAGATGGTGAGGGAGTACGTAGCTGACCATACCATCGTCCTAAATGATCACACAGCTCCCTACAACTACTGGGTTTCAAAGCTGGACATGTGGCACGAACTGGCGCTGTACGCCTTGGAGGATCTTGCCTGCCCTGCCGCTAGCGTCTTGTCCGAGCGGGTTTTCAGTGCAGCTGGTGGCATCATCACCGATAAGCGTACACGCCTGTCGACTGACAGCGGTGACAGGCTGACACTTATTAAGATGAATAAAGCCTGGATTTCTCATAATTTCCAATCTCCACCAGGTGAAGGAAGCTCAACCTGAATAATTTATCCACTCCTCCTCCTCCTCATTTTCCTCCTTCTCCTCCTCTTTGCACAGTAAAGCAGAGGAAACTGGCTATTTTTTGACAGGGCCCACTGGCTCTAGCTATAGTACTTTATGCATTTAATTTTTCTGGAGGGCCACCTACCCGGTCCTCTGTTTTAAACAATTTTTGGGAGTGCCACATACAGGCACTCAATCTATTCAATTTTTCTGGAGGGCCACCTACCCGGTCCTCTGTTTTAAACTATTTTTGGGAGTGCCACATACAGGCACTCAATCTATTCAATTTTTCTGGAGGGCCACCTACCTGCTCCTCTGGTTTGAAAACTTTTTTGGACTGCCACATACAGGCACTCAATCTATTCCATTTTACTGGAGGGCCACCTACCTGCTCCTCTGGTTTGAAAACTTTTTTGGACTGCCACATACAGGCACTATCCAAATTAAATTGTCTCCATAGCAGCCTCCACACGTTGTCTCCATTGCTACCTCCAAAAGTCGTCCATATAGCTGCCTCCATACATCGTCCCCTTATCAAACGAGGTGTGTCAGGCAGAAATTTGGGTTGTTTTCATGGATTCCACATCAAAGTTGTTAACTTTGTCGCCACCCTGCTGTGTTATCCACAAAATATACTGGCAAACTTTTATCATTTACCGATATTATTTCAGCGCTTCTTGCGCATCTGTTTACATTCCCCTCACCCGGCATATCCTAAACTTATAAGAACGCTACTACACTTGATCTTATACAAAAGGTTCTTAGAAGTGCTGTTTGGGGAGTAGCCTAGAGACAGGGGCTTGGATTGGCGAAAGCTCGCCTGGCAGCGGAGCGCCAGCTCCATGCGCATCATGCGCTTCTTGCGCATCTGTTTACATTCCCCTCTCCCGCCATATCCCAAACTTATAAGAACGCTACTACACTTAACTTGGTGCAGGCTGGGACCGAGTCTGACCCTGGGGCTGGTCATATACTGCCGACGCAGAGAATTGCGGGGCCTACCTCGTTCCAGGTCTCAAAGGTCTAGTATACCTCATCCTCCTCCCACCCCTCCTCCACCTCCTCCGAATTACCATCCGTGGCCATGGCGCCATCAGTCGGTAGCTCTAGGCACAGCAGCAGTGCCGTCGCTAAGCGACAGCAGGCGGTGCTCAAACTGCTGAGCCTAGGCGATAAAAGGCACACCGCCCAAGAGCTATTACAGGGCATTCCACATCAAACTTGTTAACTTTGTCGCCACCCTGCTGTGTAATCCACAAAATATACTTGCAAACTTATTTCAGCGCTTCTTGCGCATCTGTTTACATTCCCCTCACCCGGCATATCCTAAACTTATAAGAACGCTACTACACTTGATCTTATACAAAAGGTTCTTAGAAGTGCTGTTTGGGGAGTAGCCTAGAGACAGGGGCTTGGATTGGCGAAAGCTCGCCTGGCAGCGGAGCGCCAGCTCCATGCCAAGATCCAACTAACATAGTTTTAACTGCAGCACCTTTAATCTACTACTAGTTCACTGCCTCCATACATGGTCCCCTTATCAAACGAGCTGTGTCAGGCAGAATTTTGGGTTGTTTTCATGGCTTCCATGTTAACTTTGTCGCCACCCTGCTGTGTAATCCACAAAATATACTGGCAAACTTTTATCATGTACCGATATTATTTGAGCGCTTCTTGCTCACCTCCTTTGGTTCCTCTCTGCCACCCATTGGTTTGAAGCCTGAGTCCATTTAGGGTATGTCGCCATGCCACTCTCTAGCCTGCTGCCGCTGCCTCTGCATGCCGTCCCCTATAGTGTCAGGGTCAATTATTGGATGTTTTAGATGCTATCTAGCTTCATTCTGTCACTCTGTCATGGCCATGCTGTTGCCCATAATTTTGGCATAATGGTGCGATTAGGCAGCCTCAGAGGCATCCATGCATGCTGCCCCTGCTGTTTCCTGTCCATTTCCGTGGTGTTTCCATCCTTTTCTGAGGTTCCCAGGTGTTTGGCCAAGCTTCCCTGTGCAGAGCCTTGGTCCCCTTGAAAAATGCTCGAGTCTCCCATTGACTTCAATGGGGCTCGTTATTCGAGACGAGCACTCGAGCATCGGGAAAAGTTCGTCTCGAATAACGAGTACCCGAGCATTTTAGTGCTCGCTCATCTCTAAGCCTAAGGTATATCTGATGGTAGGTGGCTAGTAACGTGCTAAGCCCTAATGAATTTTTACCTAATCCTAAAATACTTCCTACACAAAACTAAACTTAACAAACTCTGCATTCAGCCCAGCAACATAAAGGAGGTCAGCAGAATGGTATATGCAAAGAAAGTGAGGGAAGGGAACATGTCCTCTCCCTCAGGAATGCAGCTCACCCCTTTTCAACGTCAATCCACGGCGTCTTGTGCTGTTACAGAATCCCAATGAGGGTGGGAGTGCTACTCGCGATGTCGGCTAGGTCTGGCCGAAGTATGATAAATCCAGAAGTAGAAAAGGTAATCGCGGCACATCCCTTTGAAAATAAAATCTTCTTTATTGGTAACTATTTAAAAACATGGGAAGTGGTAGGAGTATTACCTACGCGTTTCAGGCACTTCGGTGCCCCATGCCATGACTAAGGGCACCGAAGTGCCTGAAACGCGTAGGTAATACTCCTACCACTTCCCATGTTTTTAAATAGTTACCAATAAAGAAGATTTTATTTTCTAAGGGATGTGCCGCGATTACCTTTTCTACTTCTGAGGTCAGCAGAACCCTGGTCCCGAGATCCCACATTTATCATTGGCTGAGCTTGTGGAAAAATTAAGAAAGCATTGACCAGTCACCTCTTTTATCCCAAGAACAATAGGAACAGATGACTGGAGTCCAACTGGCCCGATCCCTGATATCTATTGTCTACCATGAGTTGGGACTCTGCATACAAGGTTGGCCAAACCAAAGAAAATTGATAATCAGAGACTATAGAATAGGTTAAACATCAAAAGTGAAAAGAAGAACCCCCTTCTACAATATTAGCGATTTAATGGTGGCAAAAGTTGGTCAAACCCAACAATTCATCTTGTCTCTGAAATATATAGCGTATATACTAGATCATAAGCCTACCCGAGTATAAACCTAATTTAAACACAAAAAACTAGGAAAACGTATTGACTCAAGTATACGCCTAGGGGGGAAAATGCATTGGTCACAGAATACACCCAGTATATAGCTATTCAGCTGCTTGCAACCTAGTATATAGCCAGCCCATGCCCCCAGTATGAAGCCAGCCCTCTGCCCCGTAGTATAAATCCATCCCATGCCTCCCAGTATATAGACAGCCCATGCCCCCAATATATAGCCGGCCCATGCCTTCAGCATATAGCCAGCCCATGCCTCCAGCATACAGCCGCCCATGCCCCCAGCATATAGCCACCCCATGCCCCCAGTATATAGCAAGCCCATTCCCCCAGTATATAGCCAGCCCATGCCCCCAGTATGTATGTATATATATATATATATTTCATATACTGAACTGGAGCCCCAGAAGACACTACAGAGGAAGCCAGAGGGAACTATAGAGTTAATTTTTTATAGACTCGAGTATAAGCCGAGTTACGTTTTTTCAGCACATTTTTTGTGCGTATGAATTTGGCTTATACTCGAGTATATATGGCAGTTTACAGTTTTTTTTAATTCTCGATTAAAATTTAAAAAATTACCTATGTGTTCACTGAAGACATCAAGAAATATTTCTGTATAACACGATGCAGGGCTTTTCTTTCGCCCCAAAAATGTGCTACAAAAAGACATTAAAGTCGATAGAGGACTCATTAAAACTGATTGGCTGCGCATACTGTATGGGAAATCTGCCAAAGAAGAGCCCTTTCCGCCATGATTTCATACTGCGAGGGTGTTTAGAAACACAAAATGCTAATGAGCTATTGCTTGGAAGATTAATTTAATTGGAAATCATTTTAGAACAAGTGAAATGGCCAAAATTACTAGACAGGAAAATCTCATTTCCACTCGCTGAGTGATACCATACTGGAGGAGATGTCGCCTAAATGTTACATCCGAGACAACTAAAGTATAAGAGCAGATGGGAAAATGAATGTAAACAACATTGTTATCTGAGATTTAGGCCCTGACATGGTCTCGGGGGTTCACATATAAAGGGACACAATAGTCTGAAATGTAACTCTGCACTAAACAGGTTAGAAAACGGGAAAACTTATAAAAGGAAACCTACCACCACAGTGTGCGGATGTCTTTTTCAGTAATCACAGTGTGCATGTCTTTGAATGTAATGGCTGCATGGCCCCCTCCATCTGCTGGAAGTCAGCCGGGCATGGGACGTCACAGGAAGTCATGAGTCCTGCTGCACACATAAGCAGCCACTCCCGATAAACTTTAACAGAGTAAGTATAATATGGGTGACCCCATCAGGTCTTATACACACCCTGGAAAAATTGGCCAACCCCTTTAATGGTCTGTTTGGGAGGGTACACACCTGGGCCAGTGAAGCGCAAAAGTTGCCTCTTCCTTATATTCAAGAGACTATTATAGGGTATACTTGGTACAGATTTTGCACGTTGTGTGCCTTACGTAAGCTTCCGTTGGGTGATCAGAAGTAAAGTCTCTAGTAAATTTAGTGTTCCTCAGTCTGAAATCACTGATATCTACTTTATATGTATAAGCTGCAAAAATTAGGTTTGCAATTCCAAGGAAATCCACCATTTGAATTCATGCATCATGAACCAAAAATACCTTGAGAATGCTGTAGCTACACTGATGCAGAAACATATCTTGTTTAATCCTTGAGCTGAGTGGTTTTTCCAAAAAAAAAAAAACAATTATAAAATTCAGGACCTGCTGGCCATAAACACATTACGCACATTGGGGGTCATTTACTAAGGGCCCGAATCACGCTTTCCTGACGTGTTACCCGAATATTTCCGATTAGCGCCGATTTTTCCTGAATTGCCCCGGCATTTTGGCGCACGCGATCGGATTGTGCCAGCATGCACGCGGCGGAAATCGGGGGGCGTGGCCGAACGAAAACCCGACAGATTCGGAAAAACCGCCGCATTTAAAAAAAAAAGTGTCGCTCGACATTCGCTTACCTTCACTCGGCCTGGCTTGGTGAACTTCAGTGCATTCAGCGCAGCAGCGACACCTGGTGGACGTCGGAGGAACTGCCTTAGTGAATCACCGGAAGACCCGAATCCTCCGCAGAGAACGCGCCGCTGGATCGCGAATGGACCGGGTAAGTAAATCTGCCCCATTAACCGGGGCTTCCTGAACTTCCCAGACAGGACTAATCAACATGAGCTGGATGACTCATACACAGCAGCTGGGGATAGTGCAGCGATTCATTACTTCTGCCTGTCAGGCACAACATGATTACATCATTCTCTGGAGCAGTGCATATTTGATGTAAGAGGAGAAGCGCCAAGCCCCAGCACAGAAGCGACATAGCTTCATTATCATAATTTTATAATTGTTTTTTCAGCAAAACCACTCAAACAAGATATGTTTCTGCATCAGTGTAGCTATACCAGTCTCAAGGTATGTTTGGTTCATAATGCATCAAATTAAAAGGTAGATTTCCCTTAAGTACCTAAATAAGAACGGTCTCTTTAAAAAAATAATTGAATTTTTCTACCTAATTATGTTCCCAACATATTTGGACTGAGAGGATTTCACATTTAATCTTTTTGGCTTCCAGGAAATTCTCCAAATAAATTCAAGTCACGACTAATCGTTTCACAAAATTCTAGCTATTTTGCATCAGCCATAACAGAGGAAAACTTCAGCACTTGCCAGGCTTTTATCTGGCACCAGCAGCCACTTGGCATTAAAGTGCAGAGTTGAGAATGAAATTCTGAATAGTAGAAATTGTACTTACAGCTAAGGTGCTAAGAGGAATAACCAAATCCCTTCTGCAGGTCATTGTAATTCAATTGAAATAATTAGATTAAACAATTTTAATCACTCAAATTTGCTTTAATTAGATTGTTATCCTTTCCGAGCCAAGGTCAAATAGAATTCTCATTTCATAGAAACTCTAGGGTCTCATTGGACTTATGTAAAGTGTCTTTTTGATTAAAGTTTTCCAGTTTCAAAAAAGTTGAGCAAATTTCACCAGGTCAAATTTGCCAAATTATCAACTCAATATGCAAAATGTAACAAAAACCTTGAAAAGCGACTAAAACATCTTTGTAACTGGGCTAAATCGTCCTGACTGGACAAGAACACAATAAAAATGGATACTGTATATTTTCGAGTATAAGCCAAGTTTTTTAGCACTAAAAATGTGCTGAAAACCCCAAACTTACTTGAGTCAAAATAAAAAAGTCAATACTCAGGTTTCTAACATCCCCACCGGTCCTCTTCTTACGTCCTGGCGACGTTGTGAAGCACAGGCTATGACTTTGGATGGACCTGCTGCTGCTGCTGGACTGAAGAAAAGAATACCTGGAGGGGTGTTGGAAAGGTAAATATTGACTTTCTTTTATTATGTGCTAGGCATACTGGGGCTGGCTATATACTGGGGGCAGGCTGGCTGGCTATATACTGGGGGCAGGCTGGCTGGCTATAAACTGGGGGCAGGCTGGCTAGCTATATACTGGGGCAGGCAGGCTTGCTATATACTGGGGGCAGGCTGGCTTGCTTTATACTGGGGGCAGGCTGGTTTGCTATATACTGAGGGCAGACAGGCTTGCTATATACTGGGGGCAGGCTGGTTTGCTTTATACTGGGGGCAGGCTGGCTATATTCTGGGGCAGGCTGGCTTGCTATATACTGGGGGCTGGCTGGCTATATACTGGAGGCAGGCTGGCTGGCTATATTCTGGGGGCAGGCTGGCTGGCTATATTCTGGGGGCAGGCAGGCTTGCTATATAGTGGGGGCAGGCTGGCTTGCTATATACAGGAGGCAGGCTGGCTTTCTATACACTGGGGGAAGGCTGGCTTGATATATACAGGAGGCAGGCTGGCTTTCTATATACTGGAGGAAGGTTGGCTTGCTATATACTGGGGGCAGGCTGGCTTGCTATATTCTGGGGGCAGGCTGGCTGGCTATATACTGGGGGCGGGCTATATACTGATGGCTTGCTATATACTGAGGGCTGGCTATATACTGGGGGACAAGGGGCTCTCTGGCTATATACTGCGGGACAAGGGGCTCTCTGGCTGGCTATAATGGTGTGCAGGGGACTGAATAGCTATACACTGGGGGGAAGGCTGTGACCAATGCATTGCCTAGGCTTATACTGGAGTCTATAGGTTTTCCCAATTTTTTGTGATAAAATTAGGGCCTCAGTTTATATTTGGGTTGGATTATATACAGTAAAGATTTTCCAAATAATAATCTTTATATAGCGCCATCAAATTCTGTAATGCTTTACAAACCATCCTTCTCCAGATCTGTACCAAAACCCTCAACTGTATGTGGAATTTGGAATAATCAGTGGACTGATTCACCTGAGTTATGATTCAGTGGCTTACCATAGTACTGATTTCAGATATTTTGTTAATTGATTAGCTAAGTCATTCAAGTTAGGTAAATTGAGATTTTGCAATGTGGTGAGCACAGGGGAACACAGAAGACAGTGAGCCCCGACGCTGAATCCACAAAAGGTCCTACCTGCTTGCCTCATGTACCCTAGATGTTACAGGACAACAGATAAGAGGAGTCAACAGAGCTAGATCACAACAGATAGGGCAGTACAGTACAAAATCACTGAACAGGAAAGAGGTTAGAAAAGCAAGTCAAAGTCCGGAAATATGGGAAGGTGTGAAACTGATGAAAAGACTTCTTTAACCAGCAGTGAATGAAGGGTAGACATAACATATATGTGTAAAAGTTATGAATATACTGTAAGCAAGACAGAAATAAAATCAGCCGAAAGCTACGAACTGAAGAATGATGCTGACAAAGATGTTACAGATGTTATAGATTTAAGGATTTTTCCCAACTTATCAGTCAACATCTCAAATAACAATAACCAAATCTTCCCCTCTTCATGGGGGCTACAGTTGTGTAAACATCTGAGCATGGTTGTTCTAAGTGTTTCTCTAACTACCCTGAGCAGTTATGGAAACCCTAGCACAATAAGCTATGCTGTTTCCGTGACTGTTTCTGTGACTCCTGAACTTCTGCCTCCTTCCTAGCCTGAGATATATCTGGTATATTAAACATTAGATTGAGATTCAGCTATTCCTGATGTGGATGGGCACTTGACATCAGCTCAGGGCAATGAAGCCAGAACAGGACAACATGTTTGTAATTGGCCAATCTGAAACATGTGATGAGCTACATGCTTGTGACATCACTGAAGGTCTTTTGCCAGAACACCAAGGACTTTCAAATGATGCAGGACAGCAATTGGACGACTTGAAGCATATGAGGAGCTTTCCCGCTCAGGTCCGACGGAGTTCACCATCTTTTTTGTGGTGCATACAAGGGCTTGGGCTTGCGACACAATTTGAAAGTTAAATACTGCGCTCAGTCCAAGTCAGTCAAACAGTCTTACGGCACGCTCCCTTATTTGTGTCGCATGGAAGCCAGTGCAGCTGCGCCACAAAAAGGGTTGCATACGCCAAAATCCCAGCGCGCACACATCTTAAATACCTGTGTAAGCCATGTAATCCCTGAAAAAGTAAGCCTCATTGGGGCACATTTACTAAGGGTCCGAACACCGCATTTCCATCGGGTTTCACAATTTTTTTCCATTTTGCCCTGAATTGCACCGGGTTTTTGGCGCACGCGATCGGATTATGTCGTATCGGCACCGGCATGCATGCGACACAAATCAGGGGGCGTGGTCGCCGGACAACCCGGCGGAATTTAAAAAGAAAATTGTGTCACAAGAAACGCACTCACATACACTGGGAAGAAGGAGGTGAACTCCGGCGGACCTCAGCAGGAGAAGCGACACATGCAGGAAATTGGACACACGACCTTAGTGAATCGCGGCAGACTCGAATCCTCGTCGGGGAATGCGACGGGACGGGTAAGTAAATGTGCCCCAGTTTGTTAAATAAGTGGATTTTGGTTGTAGTTTGGGCACTCAGTCTCTAAAAGGTTTGCCATCACTGGTTTAGGGGGCATTAAGTACCTTCAGAAAAGCTTGAATCAGATTTCATGGTTGTAAAAACAATGTTTAGTGGCTAAACAAATTTTGGGAAGATAGTGGAACTTATAGTGCACGGCTGCAGGAACACACAATATGATAGCAGCGGCTGATGTCATAGCCTGTGTGCCGCAACGTTGAACGGACCTGCCGCTTCTGGATATCAGAAGAGAAGACCTGCGAGGGTGTCAAAACGGTGATTATTGACTTTCTTTTTTATGTTATGGGAATACTGGTGGCAGGGGGTTGGATAGCTATATACTGGGGACAGGGGTTGGATAGCTATATACTGGGGACAGGGGTTGGATAGCCATGTACTGGGGACAGGGGTTGGATAGCCATATACTGGGGACAGGGGTTGGATAGCCATATACTGGGGACAGGGGTTGGATAGCCATATACTGGGGACAGGGGTTGGATAGCCATATACTGGGGACAGGGGTTGGATAGCCATATACTGGGGCTAGGGGCTGGCTATACTGGGGCTAGGGACTGGCTATATACTGTATAGTATATTTATGATAATCAGTGGACTTTCACCTGATGGACCCTGGACTAGAGTTGTTTCTCCTGTACCTCTTATTCAGAGGCATACTAAAGTACCAAACAGATTTCAGATATTTTGATGGTCATCAAAGTTAGGTTAATTGAGATTTTGTAATGGGGAGCACGGGGGAACACAGAAGACAGTGAGCCCTGACACCGAACCCACAAAAGGTCCTCAAAACTCAACTTTTATGAAACCATAACAGCTCGTCAAGCTGATTTTTCTCACTGTTTATAAAGATCAAACTTTTCTCTGGAAGTCTATGGGAAAAATAGACCGTTATCTCCACCGGGATGTGAAATGATAGGACTTATGAATTTCTCCGCACGCCGCTGAGAAACATGTGGTTTCTATAGAAATAAAAGAAAATGATGAAGATAATAATAATCTCTGCTCACTAAGCGTCTTCCTTACAGCAAGTGCCATATTAAATTGCATCACCGGCTCGTTTTGACGGCTTATATTGAACATAAAAATTAGTCTTTGGAAGAAAAAAATAATTACAGAGGAATATGGAGAAGCGCTCATTAAGAAGGAGCATCGCGTGCAGATGTTTAATGAGAAGGAAATATATGGGCTGTAGATACCGGTGGGTTTTCAAAGGAAGAAGAGAAGTCTAGGCAACAAGGAGGAGGTGTCCAGAAGCAACTATGAAGTCATTAGCTGAAGGAACGAAGCAGCAGGTGGCAACGCGAAGACTTAGCAAAAAATTCCATAACTTCGAGGAACTAGAGTAGCGTCAAAGTGGGGATGAGACATAATGGACGTAAAACTTGAAGTCTGGGCAACTCTGGAATTTTTTGATGTTGAGGAGAAATAATTGTTGCAGTACTCACTAGTTTTCAATGAGAAGAACTTTAAAGGAAGACTTGACTAGAAAGCAACATTTGGTATCATACCCACCCCTCAATGGTTTGAAGGTCGAAGGACACTAAAGAATGCTTACAGGAAAGAGAACATTTAGGAAAGTCTGGAAGAAAGGGATGCTCATAAAGGTCTACAAGATCCAGTAAGTAAGTAGGGGAAGTAAGAGTTCTCCTGCCAATTATGGCCGCCATGTAGACGTGTGGAGACTCGGGGATTGTGGGAAAATATGCAAATAAGTTTTCCAGGATGGGATAAGGAACAGACTCCAAGCTGTAGTCAGCACTGTTTCGACATGGTTGGTCTCTTCACAGTTGGGAATTTGTTCCTTCCGGAATAGATATACAGGTTTGGTTTTTGCCCTCCCCCTAAAAGAATATATATGCAATGCCCCCTCCTTATTAAATTTATATTCCGCACAGATGGGATAAGGAATAGACCCCCAACTGTAGACAGCACTATTTCGACCTGGTTGGGTCTCTTCACAGTTGGGAATCTGTTCCTTCTGGAATAGATATACTGGTTTGGTTTTTGCCCCTCCACCTAAAAGAATATATATATGCAATGCCCCCTTCTTATTAAATTTACATTCAGCACAGATGGGATAAGGAACAGACTCCCAACTGTAGACAGCACTGTTTCGACCTGGTTGGGTCTCTTCACAGTTGGGAATCTGTTCCTTCTGGAATAGATATACTAGTTTGTTTTTTGCCCTTCTACCTAAAAGAATATATATACAACACCCCCTTCCTTATTAAATTTATATTCAGCGCCCAATAATTTTTTCATACAAAGTGCCCTATGCAGATTGGCGGAAGAAGTAGAGGTCTGCCTCTCCTCATGTTATTCTCTTGTCCTACAACCCCCTTCTGTCTCTACTACCTGTCCAATCGTCAATCATAAAATAAGGGGTCTATCTTCCAAACATGGAAGACATCTGGCCATCTCCACCCCAATGTTGCCTTGTCATAGATGGAGGTGTGAACCAAGATGGTAGGATGAAGGATGTGTACTAATGATGAAGAGGACCAAAGGCAGTGTAAAGAGAGATAGAGAGTACCTTCCCCCCCCCTCGTTCTTGGTATGGCCCTGAAATTGATGTGCATTAATATCATGGCATGAAAAGTCAGTGGGTGATCTGGAAGCATGTTAAAGGGAACCTGTCATCAGAAATAGGCCTAATAAACCACTACCAGTATGTTGTCAAGCAGTTGAACAGCTTCTAGATCATGTTTCATTCAGGGCCTGGTATGGTGGCATCATCCAAAAAAATCAACTTTGAAGTGAGCTGTAACTTAGATTTATAAAGTCAGTAAGGTGGAGAGTTTAACACAGAAGTCAAGCTCCCCCTGACTCTGAATACCACCTCGCATGTGATTCACATCATGTGCCATCATGTGATCTAATCAATGATGTCCTTGGATGCAGGACCATCAATTACAGTGAAGGGGGCGTTCTAAGGCAGGGAGAGCTTGACTTCAGTGTTAAACTCTCCGCCTCCTTGACTTCATAAAACCAATTTACATCTTCCATCAAAGTTGATTTTCTGGATGATGCCACCACACCAGGCCATGAAGGGAACATGAAATAGAAGCTGTTGAGCTGCTTGACAACATACCGGTAGTGGTTTGTTAGGACAATTTCTCATGACTAGAGATGAGCGACCACTAAAATGCTCGGGTGCTCGTTATTCGAGACGAACTTTTCCAGATGCTCGAGTGCTCGTCTCGAATAACGAGCCCCATTGAAGTCAATGGGAGACCCGAGCATTTTTCAAAGGGACCATGGTTCAGGAATAAAATGTGTTATTTAATTGAAAAAGAATGTCTTCTGATAAGTTAGCAGATGTATGCAAACATCTGCAATCTATTCTTCACTGTTCCGCGCGTATATTATCTCCCGACAAGTTAACAGATGTGAAGAACAGTGAAGAATAGAATAAAAACAGTGAACACAGTGAAAACAGGATCATTTAAGTGAAAAACACAGTGAAGAATAGATTACAGATGTTCGGCACATCTGCTTACTTGTCGGGGTGATACGCTGTCCCGGGATCGCTCCTCTTCTTCCACTGAAGTCTCCCCGTGCTGCCCGATGTCTCCCCGTGCTGCCCGATGTCTCCCCCGTGCTGCCCGATGTCTCCCCCGTGCTGCCCGATGTCTGCCCCGTGCTGCCCGATGTCTCCCCCGTGCTGCCCGATGTCTCCCCCGTGCTGCCCGATGTCTCCCCGTGCTGCCCGATGTCTCCCCCGTGCTGCCCGATGTCTCCCCGCTGCCCGTTGTCTCCCCGTGCTGCTTGATGTCTCCCTGCTGCTTGATGTCTCCCTGCTGCCGTTCCGCGCGTATCTTCCGACAAGTAAGCAGATGTGCCGAACATCTGTAATCTATTCTTCACTGTGTACTTGTCGGGGTGATACGCTGTCCCGGGATCGCTCCTCTTCTTCCACTGAAGTCTCCCCGTGCTGGCCGATGTCTCAACCGTGCTGCCCGATGTCTCCCCCGTGCTGCCCGATGTCTCCCCCGTGCTGCCCGATGTCTCCCCCGTGCTGCCCGATGTCTCCCCCGTGCTGCCCGATGTCTGCCCCGTGCTGCCCGATGTCTCCCCCGTGCTGCCCGATGTCTCCCCCGTGCTGCCCGATGTCTCCCCCGTGCTGCCCGATGTCTCCCCCGTGCTGCCCGATGTCTGCCCCGTGCTGCCCGATGTCTCCCCGTGCTGCCCGATGTCTCCCCCGTGCTGCCCGATGTCTCCCTGCTGCCCGATGTCTCCCCGTGCTGCCCGATGTCTCCCCCGTGCTGCCCGATGTCTCCCCGCTGCCCGTTGTCTCCCCGTGCTGCTTGATGTCTCCCTGCTGCTTGATGTCTCCCTGCTGCCGTTCCGCGCGTATCTTCCGACAAGTAAGCAGATGTGCCGAACATCTGTAATCTATTCTTCACTGTGTACTTGTCGGGGTGATACGCTGTCCCGGGATCGCTCCTCTTCTTCCACTGAAGTCTCCCCGTGCTGGCCGATGTCTCAACCGTGCTGCCCGATGTCTCCCCCGTGCTGCCCGATGTCTCCCCCGTGCTGCCCGATGTCTCCCCCGTGCTGCCCGATGTCTCCCCCGTGCTGCCCGATGTCTGCCCCGTGCTGCCCGATGTCTCCCCCGTGCTGCCCGATGTCTCCCCCGTGCTGCCCGATGTCTCCCCCGTGCTGCCCGATGTCTCCCCCGTGCTGCCCGATGTCTGCCCCGTGCTGCCCGATGTCTCCCCGTGCTGCCCGATGTCTCCCCCGTGCTGCCCGATGTCTCCCTGCTGCCCGATGTCTCCCCGTGCTGCCCGATGTCTCCCCCGTGCTGCCCGATGTCTCCCCGCTGCCCGTTGTCTCCCCGTGCTGCTTGATGTCTCCCTGCTGCTTGATGTCTCCCTGCTGCCGTTCCGCGCGTATCTTCCGACAAGTAAGCAGATGTGCCGAACATCTGTAATCTATTCTTCACTGTGTACTTGTCGGGGTGATACGCTGTCCCGGGATCGCTCCTCTTCTTCCACTGAAGTCTCCCCGTGCTGGCCGATGTCTCAACCGTGCTGCCCGATGTCTCCCCCGTGCTGCCCGATGTCTCCCCCGTGCTGCCCGATGTCTCCCCCGTGCTGCCCGATGTCTCCCCCGTGCTGCCCGATGTCTGCCCCGTGCTGCCCGATGTCTCCCCCGTGCTGCCCGATGTCTCCCCCGTGCTGCCCGATGTCTCCCCCGTGCTGCCCGATGTCTCCCCCGTGCTGCCCGATGTCTGCCCCGTGCTGCCCGATGTCTCCCCGTGCTGCCCGATGTCTCCCCCGTGCTGCCCGATGTCTCCCTGCTGCCCGATGTCTGCCCCGTGCTGCCCGATGTCTCCCCCGTGCTGCCCGATGTCTCCCCCGTGCTGCCCGATGTCTCCCCCGTGCTGCCCGATGTCTCCCCCGTGCTGCCCGATGTCTCCCCCGTGCTGCCCGATGTCTCCCCCGTGCTGCCCGATGTCTCCCCGTGCTGCCCGTTGTCTCCCCGTGCTGCTTCATGTCTCCCTGCTGCTTGATGTCTCCCTGCTGCCGTTCCGCGCGTATCTTCCGACAAGTAAGCAGATGTGCCGAACATCTGTAATCTATTCTTCACTGTGTTCTTCACTGTCTTTTTCACTTAAATGATCCTGTGTTCACTGTGTTCACTGTTTTTATTCTATTCTTCATTGTTCTTCACTGTGTTTTTTTAATTAAATGCTCGATCTCGAGCAGGGGAAATACTCGTCCGAGCAACGAGCCGTTTCGAGTACCTTAATACTCGAACGAGCATCAAGCTCGGACGAGTATACTCGCTCATCTCTACTCATGACGGGTTCCCTTTAAGCTGAAGATATATATTACAGAATTATGTTCTGTGACCAGGAACATCTACAAAAGATAGAAGATTCGGAAGGTGTCCTGACCATTACATCCAAATAAAACCATTTACGAAATAAACTATTATCTCTAGAAATCCCTAACGAGGAGAAGGTCACAGGTTCGCAGGTAACAGAAATGTATTCTTTGTTTTCTCCACATTCAATGGGACAACGATGATGGATCTCATTTATTTCCCAGGTCTTTCACAGTAATGAGTCATCCTCAGCCTCATAACCAAAATCACCCCGGAGGCCTCACAGTGAGCAGTCAATCAATAGGGCTGATGGAGCTTAATGGGGTGACCGGACCGACCATGTATTACCAAAAGATCCAGGAGCGGGAGGAGATGACTGATAGGTCAATGTACTGCAGGTGTGTGCTACACTGCCTCACTGCCTATGTATATGATATCTGATAATAATATTACGCACAGCATGACACCACATACTGCTGCTATACAGAGGTAATCACACACATCTACACTGGAAGTCATTGGAGCAGTATTATAGTAGTTATATTCTTGTACATAGGGGGCAGTATTATAGTAGTTATATTCTTGTACATAGGGGGCAGTATTATAGTAGTTATATTCTTGTACATAGGGGGCAGTATTATAGTAGTTATATTCTTGTACATAGGGGGCAGTATTATAGTAGTTATATTCTTGTACATAGGGGGCAGTATTATAGTAGTTATATTCTTGTACATAGGGGGCAGTATTATAGTAGTTATATTCTTGTACATAGGGGGACAGTATTATAGTAGTTATATTCCTGCACATAGGGGGCAGTATTATAGTAGTTATATTCTTGTACATAGGGGGCAGTATTATAGTAGTTATATTCTTGTACATAGGGGGCAGTATTATAGTAGTTATATTCTTGTACATAGGGGGCAGTATTATAGTAGTTATATTCTTGTACATAGGGGGCAGTATTATAGTAGTTATATTCTTGTACATAGGGGGCAGTATTATAGTAGTTATATTCTTGTACATAGGGGGCAGTATTATAATAGATATATTCTTGTACATAGGGGGCAGTATTATAGTAGTTATATTCTTGTACATAGGGGGCAGTATTATAGTAGTTATATTCTTGTACATAGGAGGCAGTATTATAGTAGTTATATTCTTGTACATAGGGGGCAGTATTATAGTAGTTATATTCTTGTACATAGGGGGCAGTATTATAGTAGTTATATTCTTGTACATAGGGACCAGTATTATAGTAGTTATATTCTTGTACATAGGGGGCAGTATTATAGTAGTTATATTCTTGTACATAAGGGGCAGTATTATAGTAGTTATATTCTTGTACATAGTGGGCAGTATTATAGTAGTTATATTCTTGTACATAAGGGGCAGTATTATAGTAGTTATATTCTTGTACATAGGGGGCAGTATTATAGTAGTTATATTCTTGTACATAGTGGGCAGTATTATAGTAGTTGTATTCTTGTACATAGTGGGCAGTATTATAGTAGTTGTATTCTTGTACATAGTGGGCAGTATTATAGTAGTTGTATTCTTGTACATAGTGGGCAGTATTATAGAAGTTATATTCTTGTACATAGGGGGCAGTATTATAGTAGTTATATTCTTGTACATATGGAGCAGTATTATAGTAGTTATATTCTTGTACATAAGGGGCAGTATTATAGTAGTTATATTCTTGTACATAGGGGGCAGTATTATAGTAGTTATATTCTTGTACATAGGGGGCAGTATTATAGTAGTTATATTCTTGTACATAGTGGGCAGTATTATAGTAGTTGTATTCTTGTACATAGTGGGCAGTATTATAGTAGTTGTATTCTTGTACATAGTGGGCAGTATTATAGTAGTTGTATTCTTGTACATAGTGGGCAGTATTATAGTAGTTGTATTCTTGTACATAGTGGGCAGTATTATAGAAGTTATATTCTTGTACATAGGGGGCAGTATTATAGTAGTTATATTCTTGTACATATGGAGCAGTATTATAGTAGTTATATTCTTGTACATAAGGGGCAGTATTATAGTAGTTATATTCTTGTACATAGGGGGCAGTATTATAGTAGTTATATTCTTGTACATAGTGGGCAGTATTATAGTAGTTATATTCTTGTACATAGTGGGCAGTATTATAGTAGTTGTATTCTTGTACATAGTGGGCAGTATTATAGTAGTTGTATTCTTGTACATAGTGGGCAGTATTATAGAAGTTATATTCTTGTACATAGGGGGCAGTATTATAGTAGTTATATTCTTGTACATATGGAGCAGTATTATAGTAGTTATATTCTTGTACATAAGGGGCAGTATTATAGTAGTTATATTCTTGTACATAGGGGGCAGTATTATAGTAGTTATATTCTTGTACATAGGGGGCAGTATTATAGTAGTTATATTCTTGTACATAGTTGGCAGTATTATAGTAGTTGTATTCTTGTACATAGTGGGCAGTATTATAGTAGTTGTATTCTTGTACATAGTGGGCAGTATTATAGAAGTTATATTCTTGTACATAGGGGGCAGTATTATAGTAGTTATATTCTTGTACATAGGGGGCAGTATTATAGTAGTTATATTCTTGTACATAGGGGGCAGTATTATAGTAGTTATATTCTTGTACATAGGGGGCAGTATTATAGTAGTTATATACTTGTACATAGGGAGCAGTATTATAGTAGTTATATTCCTGTACATAGGGGGCAGTATTATAGTAGTTATATTCCTGTACATAGGGGGCAGTATTATAGTAGTTATATTCTTGTACATAGGGGGCAGTATTATAGTAGTTATATTCTTGTACATAGGGGGCAGTATTATAGTAGTTATATACTTGTACATAGGGAGCAGTATTATAGTAGTTATATTCCTGTACATAGGGGGCAGTATTATAGTAGTTATATTCTTGTACATAGGGGGCAGTATTACAGTAGTTATATTCTTGTACATAGGGAGCAGTATTATAGTAGTTATATTCTTGTACATAGGGGGCAGTGTTATAGTAGTTATATTCCTGTACATAGGGGGCAGTATTATAGTAGTTATATTCTTGTACATAGGGGGCAGTATTATAGTAGTTATATTCTTGTACATAGGGGGCAGTATTATAGTAGTTATATTCTTGTACATAGGGGGCAGTATTATAGTAGTTATATTCCTGTACATAGGAGGCAGTATTATAGTAGTTATATTCTTGTATATAGGGGGCAGTATTATAGCAGTTATATTCTTGTACATAGGGGCAGTATTATAGTAGTTATATTCTTGTACATAGGGGCAGTATTACAGTAGTTATATTCTTGTACATAGGAGGCAGTATTACAGTAGTTATATTCTTGTACATAGGGGGCAGTATTATAGTAGTTATATTCCTGTACATAGGGGATAGTATTATAGTAGTTATATTCTTGTACATAGGGGGCAGTATTATAGTAGTTATATTCTTGTACATA
This sequence comes from Engystomops pustulosus, assembly GCF_040894005.1. Taxonomy (NCBI): domain Eukaryota; kingdom Metazoa; phylum Chordata; class Amphibia; order Anura; family Leptodactylidae; genus Engystomops; species Engystomops pustulosus. Next base: position 26,099,479 of record NC_092412.1, on the reverse strand, counting down.
GGGGCAGTATTATAGTAGTTATATTCTTGTACATAGGGGGCAGTATTACAGTAGTTATATTCTTGTACATAGGGGGCAGTATTATAGTAGTTATATTCTTGTACATAGGGGGCAGTATTATAGTAGTTATAGTCTTGTACATAGGTGGCAGTATTATAGTAGTTATATTCTTGTACATAGGTGGCAGTATTATAGTAGTTATATTCTTGTACATAGGGGGCAGTATTATAGTAGTTATATTCTTGTACATAGGTGGCAGTATTATAGTAGTTATATTCTTGTACATAGGGGGCAGTATTATAGTAGTTATATTCTTGTACATAGGGGGCAGTATTATAGTTTTACATATCCCGTATGATAATAAAATATGACCGCAGTCCCTGGTAATGTGTAATCATCTTGTACCAGACAGAATAAATTTTCCAAAAACCAATCATCATATCTGTTATATTGTGGTCTTTAGAGCTAATTGCTCGATGGCCTCATAAAATATCATTGATCCAATTAAGCGTCCTTTATAGGTTTAATGTCTCTGTTTCTCCTGACCTACATCCTGCGCGAGTCTACGGCCATTAAGGACACTTATTCGATCATCTCCATGCGGGTCAATACTCCACCAAAGGGAAAACATTTACTCCTTGACTTTGAGAATGATGAATGTGAGGATTCGGGGGGAAGGTAAACGGGTTTTATGTAGCTTGAAATGTCAGCCATTAAGGCGCACGGCCCGAAACTCATAAATACTGATGTATAAGACAATGTCGCTGCGATGTATCCGAGCTCCGTACCCCCTTCCGCCCCCCCTGTATCTCAATCCTCGTTCCTGTCAAGCAGATCCTCTTCATCTTCTTCCCTCGTTATGTCGTATGAATAATTAACGAGGCGGCGGCTTGTCGGATATTACGTGCCTGTGATGTTACTCTCCGGGGGCTTATTGCCTTTGTCTCCTATGGAAAGGTCAATGATGGAATTGGAAGTGGGACATCCGCCGCCCCCTGAGATTCCGCGGATGACATTATATTTATCAAGGAAAACATGGAAGGAAGATGATAAACCAACATGGAACGTGCAGAGCGACACATAAATATTCATGGACTCGGCCCGGGGGGGAGACGTAGCGCTAGGTTCTTCCAGACTCAACAATGTCCTATCCAAGACAGGGATTCCCAACTAGTCCTAGGGGCAACCGGAGAGTTCCCGAAAATATGACCACGGGTGTTCACCAACTACTGTGTAACAGCTAGAACCCCAGTGTAATGATGGGCTGGAGGGGTATCAGGTATAGGGCAGTAAAGGGTTTAAATTACATCCCTGGTGGTCTAGGGAGGTAAAGTATATCTGATATAGGACAGTGAATGCTTTAGGTTATATTCCTGGTGGTCTAGGGTAGTAAAGTATATGTGATATGGAACAATAAAAGGTTTAGGTTATATCCCTGGTGGTCTAGGGTAGTAAAGTATATCTGATATAGGACAATGAAAGGTTTACGATACATACCTGGTGGTCTAGGGTAGTAAAGTATATGTGATATAGGACAGTGAAAGGGTTAGATAACATCCCTTGTAGTCTAGGGTAGTAAAGCATGGAATAACAAAAGGTTTAGGTTACATCCCTGGTGGTCTATGGTATTAAAGTATATCTGATATAGGATAATGAATGGTTTAGGTTATATACCTGGTGGTCCAGGGTAGTAAAGTATATGTGATATGGAACAATAAAAGGTTTAGGTTACATCCCTGGTGGTCTAGGGTAGTAAAGGATATGGGATATAGGATGGTGAAAGGATTAGATAACATCCCCGGTGGTCTATAGATGTAAAGTATATGTGATATAGGACAATGAAAGGTTTAGGTTACATCCCTGGTGGTCTAGGGTATTAAAGTATTTCTGATATAGGACAGTGAAAGGATTAGGTTAAATCACTGGTGGTCTAGGGTCATAAAGTATATCTGATATAGGACAGTGAAAGTGTTAAATAACATCCCTGGTGGTCTAGGGTAGTAAGGTAAATCCAATTTAAAACTGTGAAAGAATTAGGTTATATTCCTGGTGGTCTAGTTTAGTAAAGTGATGAAAAGATTAATTTATGTCCCTGATGGTCGGCAAGACCCTGGTGGTCTGGGGTAGTACAGTAGTGTATCTGATATAGGACAGTGAAAGCTCATATCATATCATATTCTGGTGGTCCAGGGTAGTAAGTAAACTGATAAAAGGCAATGAATAGTTAAGTTTATATCACTGATGATCTAGAGTAATAAAGTGTATCTGCTATAGGGCAGTAAATGGTTTGGGTAAAATCCCTGGTGGTCTAGGGTAGTAGTAAACTATAAAGTGATATATAGTAATAGAAAGTTTAGGTTATGTTCTGCAGGAGTAAAGAGTAGCTCATATTTTTTAGGTTATATCCCTGGTGGTCTGGGAGACTACTGTAGTGTATCTGATATGGGACAATGAAAGCTTTAGGTTATATCCCTGGTGGTCTAGTGTAGTAATGTGTATTTAATATAGGGAAATAAATATTTTAGTTGATAACCCTAGTGGTCTAGGGTAATTTACTGTTCATATAAGGCAGTAAAAGATTTAACATTATTGGTGAAAACATCCCTGGTGGTCCAGGGCAGTGAAGTGATTAATAGTAACATATTTGTGAGTCTACAGCTACAAGGTGGCTTATATAATAATCCCTGGTGGTCTATGGGCCAAATAACATCTCTGGAGACAGCTCATGGTCCCACCATATACCCACCTTACTATCAACGGACCCTTATGACAAGTAAATGTTACCATAGTTGGAGTATCCCTTTAAGGGCGCCTTTTATTAGTCTTTACCAATCAGTAATGAGCGCGTGGCTCCTGCAGGGTTAAATAATACTGCACTGTGAGGCTGAGATAATTAGGAAGCTTTAACTACTGATTGTTCCGAGAAATAACTCATCAGATGAGGAAAGAAAGAAATATTATAGAAATAACAGGGGAGACGCGTCGTATTCCTGCACAACGGAATCGCCCCCCCCCCCCCCCCCGCTCATCACAGCAATTGATACGTCCCCCATACGTTCATGTGAATGTAGCCGAAGTGATTCAGTGTTGTGGCTCATCAGACAAGGTTAGGGAGATAGACGTCATCCTTCCCATGATGCCTCGGAACGTAATGATTAGAGATGAGCGAACATGCTCGTCCGAGCTTGATGCTCGTTCGAGCATTAGCGTACTCGAAACTGCTCGTTGCTCGGACGAATACTTCGCCCGCTCGAGAAAATGGCAGCTCCCGCCGTTTTGCTTTTTGGCGGCCAGAAACAGAGCCAATCACAAGCCAGGAGACTCTGCACTCCACCCAGCATGACGTGGTACCCTTACACGTCGATAGCAGTGGTTGGCTGGCCAGATCAGGTGACCCTGGGATAGACTAGCCGCTGCCCGTGCTGCTCGGATCATTCTGTGTCTGGATGCCGCTAGGGAGAGAGCTGCTGCTGGTCAGGGAAAGCGTTAGGCTGTTCTATTAGCTTACTGTTAGGCAGGAGTGATTCTCAAAGAACCCAACAGCCCTTCTTAGGGCTACAATAACGTTCTACTTTTTTTTTTTTTATTTGCATCTAGTACCATTTTGTGAGGAATTAGCAGGGGGACTTGCTACCGTTGTGTTTAGCTCTTAGTGGCACACATATCCACCTCAAACACCAAAGTGGGAAAATTTAGTAGGGGTTGGATTTCAATTAGGCACAGTCTGCCATTTGTCCTTTTTTATTTTACGTTTATTTTGTTTAATAACTCAGTGTCATCCCATCTGGCATAGTAGTGTGCTTTCATACTTGGCTAGAAAATAGCCATAGTAATAGGATAGCATCGTTTGGTTTTAAAAACTCAAAAACACACAAAAAAAAAAAAAACACAAAAAAAAGTTAAAAAAAAATTAAAGCTATAACTCTCATTTTAAAAATGTTTAACCCGAGGGCTAGGGGTAGAGGACAAGGGCGGGGACGTGGGCGTCCAACTACTGCAGGGGTCAGAGGCCGTGGTCCTGGCCGGGGTGAGACACCACCTGCTTATGAGGGAGCAGGGGAACGCCGCAGAGCTACACTCCCTAGGTTCATGTCTGAAGTTACTGGGACTCGTGGTAGAGCACTGTTGAGGCCAGAACAGTGCGAACAGGTGATGTCGTGGATTGCTGACAATGCTTCGAGCAATTTGTCCACCAGTCAGTCTTCCACGCAGTCCACCCATGTCACCGAAATTGCCACTCCTCCAGCTCCTGCACCTCAGCCTCCTCCCCCCCAGTCTGCCCCCTCCCAGGAAAATTTGGCATTTGAACCGGCATACTCTGAGGAACTGTTTTCTGGACCCTTCCCACAGTCACAAACCACTTGTCCGGTTGCTGCTGAGCAATTTTCCGATGCCCAGGTTTTCCACCAGTCACAGTCTGTGGGTGATGATGACCTTCTTGACGTAGTGGAAGTGTGTAAAGAGGTGTCCGACGATGAGGAGACACGGTTGTCAGACAGTGGGGAAGTTGTTGTCAGGGCAGGAAGTCCGAGGGGAGAGCAGACTGAGGGATCGGAGGATGATGAGGTGACAGACCCAAGCTGGGTTGAGAGGCCGGGTGAACACAGTGCTTCTGAGACGGAGGAGAGTCCTCGACCAGAACAGGTTGGAAGAGGCAGTGGTGGGGCCAGACGGAGAGGCAGGGCCAGAGCTGGTGCATCAGCGCCAAATGTGTCAACTAGTGAAGCTCCCGTGGCGAGGGCTCTTGCGGCGAGGGCTAGATCTTCAGAAGTCTGGAGGTTCTTTAAGGAAACACCGGATGACCGACGGACTGTGGTGTGCAACATTTGCCAACCCAGGCTCAGCAGGGGTTCCACCACTACTAGCTTAACTACCACCAGTATGCGCAGGCATATGAATGCTAAACACCCCACTCAGTGGCAACAAGCCCGTTCACCTCCGGCCGTGCACACCACTGCTCCTTCCCCTGTGTCAGCTGATAGTCAGCCCCCTGCCCAGGACCCTGCCACAAAAACCCCATCGTCGCCTCCACGATCCTCCACAGCATCCACCAGCGTTCAGCTCTCCATACCCCAGACGCTGGAGCGGAAACGCAAATATAGTGCAACCCACCCGCACGCCCAAGCCCTTAATGTGCACATCTCCAGATTGCTTAGCCTGGAGATGCTGCCCTATAGGCTAGTAGAGACCGAGGCCTTTCGCAACCTCATGGCGGCGGCCGCCCCTCGGTATTCGGTCCCCAGCCGCCACTACTTTTCCCGATGTGCCGTCCCAGCCCTGCACCAGCACGTGTCAGACAACATCATCCGTGCCCTGACCAACGCCGTTTCTGACAAGGTCCACCTGACCACGGACACGTGGACGAGTGCTGCCGGGCAGGGCCACTATATATCGCTGACGGCACATTGGGTTAACTTGGTGGAGGCTGGGAGCGAGTCTGACCCTGCGGCTGGTCATATACTGCCGACGCCGAGGATTGCGGGGCCTACCTCGGTCCAGGTGTTTCAGGCCTACTATGCCTCCTCCTCCTCCCACCCCTCCTCCACCTCCTCCTCCGAACTACCATCCGTGGGCACGGCGCCATCAGTCGGTAGCTCTAGGCACAGCAGCAGTGCCGTCGCTAAGCGACAGCAGGCGGTGCTCAAACTGCTGAGCCTAGGCGATAAAAGGCACACCGCCCAAGAGCTATTACAGGGCATCACGGCGCAGACTGATCTGTGGCTGGCACCGCTGAACCTGAAGCCAGGCATGGTTGTGTGTGACAACGGCCGTAACCTGGTGGCGGCTCTGCAACTCGGCAGACTGACACATGTGCCATGCCTGGCCCATGTGTTAAATCTGATAGTTCAGCGTTTCCTCAAGACATACCCCAATCTGTCTGATTTGCTCACGAAGGTGCGCCGCATCTGTGCGCATTTCAGGAAGTCCAGCACAGATGCTGCCACTCTCAGGGCAGCGCAGCGCCGCCTCCAACTGCCCGCTCACCGACTGTTGTGCGACGTGCCCACGAGGTGGAATTCAACACTGACCATGTTATCCAGAGTTTACCAGCAGCGCCGAGCCATTGTAGACTGCCAGATGTCAACTTCCACCAGAACTGGTAGTCAGGTCAGTCAGCTTCCTCAAGTCTACAATGAGGAGTGGACGTGGATGTCTCATATCTGTCAGGTGCTGAGTAACTTTGAGGAGTCAACACAGATGGTCAGTGGTGATGCCGCCATCATCAGCCTCACCATCCCGCTGCTTGGCCTGTTGAAAAACTCTCTGATCAGCATGAAGTCGGAAGCTTTGCGCTCGTCACAAGAGACGGGGGAAGAAGATTCCCTTGTTGATAGCCAAAGCACCCTCAGGTCTGTTTCTCAGCGCATATCGGAGGAGGTGGAGGTGGAGGTGGAGGAGGATGAGGAGGAAGAGGAGGAGAATGTTGGCGAGACACAAGAGGGGACCATTGTTGAGTCCTTCACTGTTCAGTGTGTATGGGCAGAAGAAGAGGAGTTGGAGGAGTTGGAGGAGGAGGAAATGGACAGTCAGGCCAGTGAGGGGAGTGAATTCTTACGCGTTGGTACTCTGGCGCATATGGCAGATTTCATGCTAGGCTGCCTATCCCGTGACCCTCGCGTTCAAAGAATTTATTCCAGCACCGATTACTGGGTGTTCACTCTCCTGGACCCACGGTACAAGCAAAATCTTTCCACTCTCATCCCTGCAGAGGAAAGGAGTGTGAGAATGCATGAATACCAGCAGGCCCTGGTGCACAAGCTGAAACAGTATTTCCCTTCTGACAGCGCTAGCGGCAGAGTGCGTAGTTCTGCGGGACAAGTAGCGAGGGAGAGTAGGCGAGCAGGCAGCTTGTCCAGCACTGGCAAGGGTACGCTTTACAAGGCTTTTGCCAGCTTTATGTCACCCCAGCAAGACACTGTCACCTGTCCCCAGTCTCGGCAGAGTAGGGCTGATCTTTACAGAAAGATGGTGAGGGAGTACGTAGCTGACCATACCATCGTCCTAAATGATCACACAGCTCCCTACAACTACTGGGTTTCAAAGCTGGACATGTGGCACGAACTGGCGCTGTACGCCTTGGAGGTTCTTGCCTGCCCTGCCGCTAGCGTCTTGTCCGAGCGGGTTTTCAGTGCAGCTGGTGGCATCATCACCGATAAGCGTACACGCCTGTCGACTGACAGCGCTGACAGGCTGACGCTTATTAAGATGAATAAAGCCTGGATTTCTCATAATTTCCAATCTCCACCAGGTGAAGGAAGCTCAACCTGAATAATTGATCCACTCCTCCTCCTCCTCATTTTCCTCCTTCTCCTCCTCTTTGTACAGTAAAGCAGAGGAAACTGGCTATTTTTTGACAGGGCCCACTGGCTCTAGCTATAGTACTTTATGCATTTAATTTTTCTGGAGGGCCACCTACCCGGTCCTCTGTTTTAAACAATTTTTGTGAGTGCCACATACAGGCACTCAATCTATTCAATTTTTCTGGAGGGCCACCTACCCGGTCCTCTGTTTTAAACAATTTTTGGGAGTGCCACATACAGGCACTCAATCTATTCAATTTTTCTGGAGGGCCACCTACCTGCTCCTCTGGTTTGAAAATTTTTTTGGACTGCCACATACAGGCACTCAATCTATTCCATTTTACTGGAGGGCCACCTACCTGCTCCTCTGGTTTGAAAAATTTTTGGGACTGCCACATACAGGCACTATCCAAATTAAATTGTCTCCATAGCAGCCTCCACACGTTGTCTCCATTGCTACCTCCAAAAGTCGCCCATATAGCTGCCTCCATACATCGTCCCTTTATCAAACGAGGTATGTCAGGCAGAAATTTGGGTTGTTTTCATGGATTCCACATCAAAGTTGTTAACTTTGTCGCCACCCTGCTGTGTTATCCACAAAATATACTGGCAAACTTTTACCATTTACCAATATTATTTCAGCGCTTCTTGCGCATCTGTTTACATTCCCCTCACCCGGCATATCCTAAACTTATAAGAACGCTACTACACTTGATCTTATACAAAAGTGCTGTTTGGGGAGTAGCCTAGAGACAGGGGCTTGGATTGGCGAAAGCTCGCCTGGCAGCGGAGCGCCAGCTCCATGCCAAGATCCAACTAACATAGTTTTAACTGCAGCACCTTTAATCTACTACTAGTTCACTGCCTCCATACATGGTCCCCTTATCAAACGAGCTGTGTCAGGCAGAATTTGGGGTTGTTTTCATGGCTTCCATGTTAACTTTGTCGCCACCCTGCTGTGTAATCCACAAAATATACTGGCAAACTTTTATCATGTACCGATATTATTTGAGCGCTTCTTGCTCACCTCCTTTGGTTCCTCTCTGCCACCCATTGGTTTGAAGTCTGAGTCCATTTAGGGTATGTCGCCATGCCACTCTCTAGCCTGCTGCCGCTGCCTCTGCATGCCGTCCCCTATAGTGTCAGGGTCAATTATTGCATGTTTTACATGCTATCTAGCTTCATTCTGTCACTCTGTCATGGCCATGCTGTTGCCCATAATTTTGGCATAATGGTGCGATTATGCAGCCTCAGAGGCATCCATGCATGCTGCCCCTGCTGTTTCCTGTCCATTTCCGTGGTGTTTCCATCCTTTTCTGAGGTTCCCAGGTGTTTGGCCAAGCTTCCCTGTGCAGAGCCTTGGTCCCCTTGAAAAATGCTCGAGTCTCCCATTGACTTCAATGGGGTTCGTTATTCGAGACGAGCACTCGAGCATCGGGAAAAGTTCGTCTCGAATAACGAGTACCCGAGCATTTTAGTGCTCGCTCATCTCTAGTAATGATCATTTCAGCTTCATGGACAATAACACAAATGATATTATTACATTCTGTAAAATGGAACTTTCCTATTACGGATACAAGCCTTCTAATGAAACCGCAAATCATCAAATGCAGACAACGCGCTAATGAGTCACTAAAGTAATTACCAACAAAAATGTCACCAAGATGTGCAAGATGCTGAGATTGCCACAGTATGGGATTATGAGAGAAGGGGGATGTCGAAATTTGACTCTGAATAAGAAATACATGGCTGCTCTCTTACCAAAACAGCGCCACACCTGGTCACAGGTTGTATGTGGGACTGCAGCTCCAGGAAGCTAAAGCGCAATCAGTTTGTGTCATTACTAAATTCTACGTCTGGAGATGTCGCTGGAGTGGGCCCACTAGGACTGATCACCCTGTCCGGATCTACAACTGACAGACCCAGTTTTCTAGAGAGCTGGGTCGCCACTAGGAATTTTGGGGCCAAGGACTAAAAAATGTTGTGGTTCCCCCTCCCCCCACGCACTTTATATTCCCATGTAATAGTAATATTCCACATTGCATACAATTATGTTTAAGACTATCATGGAGATAAATGACACCAGGACCTATATGTATCCTGTATATTACATATCATGGACATATTGAGAGCAGGACCTGTATGTATCCTGTGTATAACAGCCCCTTACCGCTCTGTACACAGCATGGGATATCACATACTGACACCAGGACCTGTATGTATCCTGTATGTAACACCTCATACAGCTCTGTACACAGCATGGGATATTACATACTGACACCAGGACCTGTATGTATCCTGTATATAACACCTCATACAGCTCTGTACACAGCATGGGATATCACATACTGACACCAGGACCTGTATGTATCCTGTATGTAACACCTCATACAGCTCTGTACACAGCATGGGATATTACATACTGACACCAGGACCTGTATGTATCCTGTATATAACATCTCATACAGCTCTGTACACAGCATGGTATATTACATACTGACACCAGGACCTGTATGTATCCTGTATATAACATCTCATACAGCTCTGTACACAGCATGGGATATTATATACTGACACCAGGACCTGTATGTATCCTGTATATTACACCTCATACAGCTCTGTACATGGCATGGGATATTACATACTGACACCAGGACCTGTATGTATCCTGTATGTAACACCTCATACAGCTCTGTACACAGCATGGGATATTACATACTGACACCAGGACCTGTATGTATCCTGTATATAACATCTCATACAGCTCTGTACACAGCATGGTATATTACATACTGACACCAGGACCTGTATGTATCCTGTATATGACACCTCATACAGCTCTGTACACAGCATGGGATATTACATACTGACACCAGGACCTGTATGTATCCTGTATATAACATCTCATACAGCTCTGTACACAGCGTGGGATATTACATACTGACACCAGGACCTGTATGTATCCTGTATATAACATCTCATACAGCTCTGTACACAGCATGGGATATTATATACTGACACCAGGACCTGTATGTATCCTGTATATTACACCTCATACAGCTCTGTACATGGCATGGGATATTACATACTGACACCAGGACCTGTATGTATCCTGTATATAACACCTCATACAGCTCTGTACACGGCGTGGGATATTACATACTGACACCAGGATATACAATGTATCCTGTATGTAACACCTCATACAGCTCTGTACACAGCATGGGATATTACATACTGACACCAGGACCTGTATGTATCCTGTATATGACACCTCATACAGCTCTGTACACGGCGTGGGATATTACATACTGACACCAGGATATACAATGTATCCTGTATATAACACCTCATACAGCTCTGTACACGGCATGGGATATTATATACTGACACCAGGACCTGTATGTATCCTGTATGTAACACCTCATACAGCTCTGTACACAGCATGGGATATTACATACTGACACCAGGACCTGTATGTATCCTGTATATAACACCTCATACAGCTCTGTACACAGCATGGGATACTACATACTGACACCAGGACCTGTATGTATCCTGATGTAACACCTCATACAGCTCTGTACACAGCATGGGATATTACATACTGACACCAGGACCTGTATGTATCCTGTATATAACACCTCATACAGCTCTGTACACAGCATGGGATATTACATACTGACACCAGGACCTGTATGTATCCTGTATATGACACCTCATACAGCTCTGTACACGGCATGGGATATTACATACTGACACCAGGATGTACAATGTATCCTGTATATAACACCTCATACAGCTCTGTACACGGCGTGGGATATTACATACTGACACCAGGATATACAATGTATCCTGTATGTAACACCTCATACAGCTCTGTACACAGCATGGGATATTACATACTGACACCAGGACCTGTATGTATCCTGTATATGACACCTCATACAGCTCTGTACACGGCGTGGGATATTACATACTGACACCAGGATATACAATGTATCCTGTATATAACACCTCATACAGCTCTGTACACGGCATGGGATATTATATACTGACACCAGGACCTGTATGTATCCTGTATGTAACACCTCATACAGCTCTGTACACAGCATGGGATATTACATACTGACACCAGGACCTGTATGTATCCTGTATATAACACCTCATACAGCTCTGTACACAGCATGGGATACTACATACTGACACCAGGACCTGTATGTATCCTGATGTAACACCTCATACAGCTCTGTACACAGCATGGGATATTACATACTGACACCAGGACCTGTATGTATCCTGTATATAACACCTCATACAGCTCTGTACACAGCATGGGATATTACATACTGACACCAGGACCTGTATGTATCCTGTATATGACACCTCATACAGCTCTGTACACGGCATGGGATATTACATACTGACACCAGGATGTACAATGTATCCTGTATATAACACCTCATACAGCTCTGTACACGGCATGGGATATTACATACTGACACCAGGATGTACAATGTATCCTGTATATTACACCTCATACAGCTCTGTACACAGCATGGGGTATCACATACTGACAGCACGAGTACAATGTATCCTGTATATAACACTCATACAGCTCTGTACACGGCATGGGATATTACATACTGACACCAGGATGTACAATGTATCCTGTATATTACACCTCATACAGCTCTGTACACAGCATGGGGTATCACATACTGACAGCACGAGTACAATGTATCCTGTATATAACACTCATACAGCTCTGTACACAGCATGGGATATCACATACTGACACCAGGACCTGTATGTGTCTTGTATATAACACCTCATACAGCTCTGTACACAGCATGGGATATCACATACTGACACCAGGACCTGTATGTGTCTTGTATATAACACCTCATACAGCTCTGTACACAGCATGGGATATCACATACTGACACCAGGACCTGTATGTGTCTTGTATATAACACCTCATACAGCTCTGTACACAGCATGGGATATCACATACTGACACCAGGACCTGTATGTATCCTGTATATGACACCTCATACAGCTCTGTACATAGCATGGGATATTACATACTGACATCAGGATGTACCATGTATCCTGTATATAACACCTCATACAGCTCTGTACATAGCATGGGATATCACATACTGACACCAGGACCTGTATGTGTCTTGTATATAACACCTCATACAGCTCTGTACACAGCATGGGATATCACATACTGACACCAGGACCTGTATGTGTCTTGTATATAACACCTCATACAGCTCTGTACACAGCATGGGATATCACATACTGACACCAGGACCTGTATGTGTCTTGTATATAACACCTCATACAGCTCTGTACACAGCATGGGATATCACATACTGACACCAGGACCTGTATGTATCCTGTATATGACACCTCATACAGCTCTGTACATAGCATGGGATATTACATACTGACATCAGGATGTACCATGTATCCTGTATATAACACCTCATACAGCTCTGTACATAGCATGGGATATTATATACTGACAGCAGGATGTACAATGTATCCTGTATATAACATCTCATACAGCTCTGTACACAGCATGGGATATTACATACTGACACCAGGATGTACAATGTATCCTGTATATAACACCTCATACAGCTCTGTACACAGCATGGAATATCACATACTGACACCAGGACCTGTATGTATCCTGTATATAACACCTCATACAGCTCCGTACACGGCATGGGTTATTACATACTGACAGCACGAGTACAATGTATCCTGTATATAACACTCATACTTCTCTGTACACGGCATGGGATATCACATACTGACAGTACGAGTACGCTGCTTCATATAGTGTATGGTGAGTACAAAGCCTCAGAATAGCTGCACACATCCCTCCTGTGACGGCTGAGGCTGTTACAGCATCAATCGTGACTCATTTGGAGGAGGGTTGGGGAATGTTGGGGCAGCAGTGAAACACAAAAGTGACAATCACACCAAGGCTTTGCCTACTGGGAAATGCTTTCCAGATCCAAAGTCTAGATATCAAGAGCACAATCTACATATGAGATGGATAGATAGATAAATAGGTGATACTGTATATAAAGAGCAGCCTCTGACATGTAACATTTTTCAATTTTTCTATGTACCCATTGTGCCATCGATGCCAAGGCGAGTTTACACTACTATAGTAATGTTTACTACTGGATATATACCAAATTTGCACTAACCTTTTATAGGCCTTTCAGCAATGTGCAATGTGCACCGGGATGTATTAGACCATCTCTACGTCTGTACCTTATGTTAAATCCTGACTGCAGGCTTACGCCTAAAACCCGAGCTCAGTATTCGTGCGGCCTCTGTAATCTGCAGGTCTTTAGTGGACCGGGGGTGTCTAAATAGTGACACCTAGACATTGCATGCTAAAGTAAGACCACAAGACGGCAGGTATACACTGTATTGTATTTCCTGTGTATAGGATTGACACCTTGGTGAAGTGCTTAGGGGCAAATTTTCAGGGCTTGATGCAAGAAGAAAATTGTTGGTTTAATGGCGAAAAGTGACTACTTGTGTACTTGTGTATATGTAATGTATTTAGTCCAATACCAACCCCCGATACCAGTAACCAGGACCATGGGCGGCTTTACTATTAATTTTACCTTTCCGAGTTGGGCAGCATACCTGGCAATGGTGGGTCTTCATATAGGCAGTATGAGTGGGCGCCTGGGCTCCATATGAAGATCCGCCATCAGTCTTTCCTCACACACACAAATATATCGGGACTGCCCCAGGGACACCGGTATCCACTTATCCGCAACATCTCCCTCTTTCTTGCACTTCACCTGTTGGACACCTGCCCGGCGTGGACGTGGTATGTTCCTCCTGGACCGGGGGAGGGTAAACCATGCGAGTGCTAGGCTGTGCTCAAACCGACGCAGGTACCAGGGGAATCCAACTGCCCCGAGCCAAAAGATCAGCACCGGTGGAGGGGTTCTTGCACATTTCATACCCGACCTGTGGGGGCTGATAGTTTATTGGTTCCCATTAAGGTCGTATTCATATGATAAAATGAGACTGTAGGGACTTGTAAACTTAGCCCAAAATATTCAGGCTCTTGACGCGGAAATTTTAAATCCTCCAAAATTAAACCAGCCATCAATGGACACCACACCGTTTCTTATTGTGGTTATGTGTGGGGGCACAGCATTTATTTTCAGAGAAACAATTAATTAAATAACCAATAGAAAAAATGCTAAATAGTTGGAACAAAATTCATGCCCATCCGGGCCCTTAGCTTCTTCTTGAGCAAAAACCTTTCACCCGAATGGCGTCAGACGTCATGTGGGCACCTTCATCTCGCCTTCGGGCATGTGAAAATCCGCCAATGCTGTGACATCTGAAAGGAAGACAGAGAACAGCCAGAAACCGGAAAACCACCTGTAAACGAAAATTAACCTGAGGGCAAGGGTGGGTGGGAGACTTCACACCGCTCAGTCCTGAGGGCAGAAGGAAAGAGGCCCCGCCACGTGCCCCCAATGCTTTTAAACCACAGGGCGGGCCCCAATAAGCCCGCCCAATCCAGCCCCTTTTTGGGACCGCCTAAAGAAGGGGCCAATCGCCTTTTAAGCCGTCTTCTGCACCATCACCAGAAATCCCCTACAGTCCCCAGCCCCTTCTCTATGCGATTTTGGGCTAATGATGAATCGCATTTCAAGAGCATCTAGAGAATCTTCTCCCAGCCCTAAATACTTGCTTCTGGTCGTACGAGTTGCTATTTGCCGCATTTAGGTCTGTACACATGTTTCAAAACACAATGCAAACACAATAGGGCTTATTTACTAAGGGTCGCGGATCGCACTTTTGTTGTATTTTGCACCTTTTTCGGGATTTGCACGGTTTGGACAGGTATTTAACAGGGGTCTGCGTTGGGATTGTGTCGCACGCGATCGGATTGTGGCTTCCATGCGACAGAAATCGTGGGGGCGGGCCGTAGGACGATCCGACTGTTTCGGACTGAGCGCAGGATTTCAAATTGTGTCATAACCAATGCACTTACATGCACCGGGAAGAAGAAGGTGATGTCTGACGGACCTGAGCGGGGAAGTGACACATGCAGGATATCGGGCGCACGATCTTAGTGAATCACGGCACGGTGCATTATTGTCAGACATTGTACTTTCTGTGAACTCCTCAGACCAGGTAAGTAAATGTGCCCCATTGTGTGAACACCGCCTGAAAATGTCCATTTGATATTTCCATGTGTTATTCCTGGGGGTCCTGAGCAGTGCTTAGCCTGGGGGTCTCCTCCTATACGCAGCTCTGAATGGCAGGTCTCTGCTGCTCTTGGCTACTTCGTAGCTCCTGTCTCTATTAGGCTTCCTGATGATGTCAGTATCTCTGGGACTCCAAACTAATTATTGGATGAGTCCATCCATCCATCCGTCCATCCGTGCCTGCATCATATTGGGGGGCATCATGTTACATTCCTCCAGGTGATCCATTTACAGCCCAGGAATTGTCCAAACTAATAACTATATATATTTTTTTAAATCGCACACAAACCACAAAAAAAAAATAATTTGCGCTTAGTGATTCCTTCCATGATGTTTTCTTTGTCTTCCTCATTGTTCTGCAGTTTTGTTATTTCATGTAATTCCCTGGATAGTGGAGAATCCCACAAAAATATTCTATACGCTTACAGGAGATAACTGTGCACACAGCGCCACCTAGTGGACAGCCCAGGTTATACAGCACTGGGTATTGACCCTTCTGCTTAACCCCTTAAGGACCAGGTCTTTTTCATATTTTCAATATCTGCAGGTGTCTGCTTTATAATACAGCGAATACATGCCCTGTATGGAGACGACTCAACCTGTAAACCTCCTTTAACCTCTGGAGGACGCAAATGTACTATGGGCAGTCCATTACAGGTTAAAAGCATAAGTATTGATCAAGCAGCCAGTATATTGTCACTGGACAGATGTGTTATCATACCTTGTTAGTAACAGCAGGACTGTGAAATCTGGATTTATATTCCAGGGCTATAGCTTCTCCAACAGTACTGGGGGCATGTACTTACACTGCTGTATTCTGTGCTCTCTGCAGGCAGTATTATGTATGGTCTATGGGGAGATGTGAAATCAGTCTTTTGTGTATGTTGTTAGTAGCAGCTGGACTGTGATATATGGATTTATATCCCAGGATTGTAGCTCCACTAAACAAATAGGGGTGCACTTTATACTGCTGTGCTCTCTGCAGCCAATGTTAGGTGTTGTCCCCGGAGAGCTGTGTAATCATATCTTTGTGTGTGTAGTTAGTAGCAGCTGGACTGTGATATATGGATTTATATCCCAGGATTGTAGCTCCACTAAACAAATTGGGGTGCACTTTATACTGCTGTGCTCTCTGCAGCCAGTGTTAGGTGTTGTCCCCGGAGAGCTGTGTAATCATATCTTTGTGTGTGTAGTTAGTAGCAGCTGGACTGTGATATATGGATTTATATCCCAGGATTGTAGCTCCACTAAACAAATTGGGGTGCGCTTTATACTGCCGTGCTCTCTGCAGCCAGTGTTAGGTGTTGTCCCTGGAGAGCTGTGTAATCATATCTTTGTGTGTGTGTAGTTAGTAGCAGCTGGACTGTGATATATGGATTTATATTCCAAGATTGTAGCTTCTCCAACAGCACTGCAGTTGCAGGTAATTTACATATTACTAAAATAAAGTTTTTAACAAGTCAGATTAGGTTCCGGGATTATTAAATTACAGATTAGGGCAGAGTCAGGAGGGATCTACTTCTGATAGGAAACCTACCATGAGGAATCTATCAGCTATTATTCTTAAGGCTACTAGTACTACTCTGGGAGATGACTCTTATTGGCACGGTTTCTGTTTCTGTTTTGACACGGAGATGCTTGTCTTGCTGACTCAGTATACTGCTATATACCACGCCACTGTTTCGGGCAATGATTGACCCCCTTTTGACACAACTTCACGCAATGTACAACTTATCTACTTCATTTTCTTCTGTGTTTATTTGTTTTATAAAAATACAATAAAAATGTAAAAAAAAAGCATTTCTGTGTTTGATGGGACTTCAGTAACACACACTCAAAATAACCAGAGATCACTCACATTTGTATGAAAGATATTGGTAATTGGGTCTTTTATTGATATTTCCAATACATTTTTTTTTTTTAGTAAGAATTTATTTTCTCTTCTTTTTCCATCTCATGTCGTCTTGTCCAAAGAACTGTAAGCACAGGGTTAATTAAAAAAAAATCCCTAAAAAACACCAGACGGTTCAGTAAATGATAACAGCAGCTACTGGATATCCAAGTCTGAATGATGACTTTTGGTCACATGACTTTGAATCATGACGACTACTACGTCACGTGACCAAAAGTCGTCTCAGAGCGGCAGCGTTATGTCCAACACCATTTTACGGTTTACCTTGAAATAAACAGACAGTTTGTAAAATTTGTATAATACACGAGTTACTTATCTGTAATTACATTACATTCCAAATTAAAATCCAAAGCTGCATTCACAATTCTGCTATAGAGACCTGCACACTACATTGCATCCTGATGTGGAAGTGTATTCTTTGTATATGACACTTTGAGGAAAAGGCAGTTACCGGCCAAAGCGGAGGGGGTGATAGGATCTGCCTGGAGCCAAGGACGCAGCGATGCGACCTCGGCTGCCACCCCCAAGACCCAGGGAAGCCGCAAGGTCTCCGGAACACAGAAGATCAAGGCAAGTGACATCAGCCTGAGTGCTCCTCCTGGAAAGTTGGGTGCTCACGGAGGTGTGGAAAAGGCATGGGGTGATCTTAAGGCCCGGGAGTCTGCTTCCATCTATGGCTCCCGGATTGCTGAGCACCTCCGTGAGTAAGAGGAAGCAGGAAAAGCGCTGAGGAGGCTCCAGGAGGAGATAAGGGAGACCTTGGCCCTAGCGGGGGTGGCCACTAAGAAAAAAAAGTCTGATCTTCTTACCACCATAGACAGACTAAAAGCCGAGGTCACTGCACTGGAGGAAAAGCGTCGCTTGATCCGTGAGCACAGCGGTCCATTCCGGGAAAAACTGGAAAACGACGCCAGATTTGATGACATGCGCCAGGAGCAGCTGAGAAAGCTGAAGGGGCTTGAGATCCAGGCGGATGATGGCGATGATGATGAGGAGGATGAGGAAGACCAGCCGTGTCCGTCTGGTGGCCTGCGCCAACACCAGCAGGCCTCGCACGACAGGCTGCCTGCAGAGCAGGAGCCATTACCATCAGGCTGCGGCTCTGCCAACCTGGAGGAGGAAAGTGATGACAGCGGCCAGGGGGGGGGGAGGCGCTAATGGCTCAAATACGTCAACTCGAGTCCCCAGTTCACCTCCAGAATTTTTCCTTCGGCAATGATATGCCAGATGACGTTCAGAAGAAGAAGAAGAGGAGAGCCAAGAAGACCAAGGCGTCTCAGGAGGTGAATCTGGTGTATGTCCCCCTCCCTGTTTCCTCTGGGTGGGCAGCAGTGTCAGCCTGTCGTGTAGGCCCCGTTACCCAGCCCAGCGCGAATCCTGCAGTGGACTCGGTGCCAGGGTGCGGGGAGAGTGCAAAGCCACGTTCCATCATGGCGCAGAGCACCAGCCTTGTTTGTAGTAGCAAGGATGGTGCAGGGAAGGCATCGGGCAAAAGGCCGGACAGTGAGGGCGATCTAGCAGGTCCTGGTACTGCGTGCTGCCCCCCAGTGGGAGGGGGGTGGCCCGGTGCTAGGGGTGGTGGCTCCTGTGGCCCCTAGCGCTGTGGCTGTTGCTTGCTCCACTGAGTGGCGGCAGTGTGTTGGGGCTGCTGGGGCTTGTAGTGCGGAGCCTCCCAAACATCCTGTGCAGCCTGCGGAAAAGGGCGCAGGAAAAGTACTATTTTGTATTGGATCATCACACTCTGGAGATGGGACTAAGAGACTGTCTGGAGTCTGTAAGGACAAGCGGCCTCATGCATCCAGCGAGCAGCGATGCTCAAAGCTTTAAAAAACTGCTGGACAACAATGGGTTAATGCCAATGAGGCAGAGGGCACAAATAAGATCGGGGTTGGAGCTGCCTCTTCTCAGGCTGAATCAGCTATGGAGGTGGCTCTACCCCCAGTGACGCTGAGGCAACCCCCGGTCCTCCTGGCCCAGCTGGTGTGTCTGATGCAGGGTTGAGCGGCAGTAATGTACACAGTGTGGTGAGTGTGGGGGTTGTGAATGGTGCTGAGGGGGTAATCATCAGGTTGTTGAGATGACCCTTGGTCCTTCCTCAGAGGCTGATCTTGCGACTGAGGCTCTGAGGGATGATGCCATGTCCTCCACGTCCTCCCATTATGAGAGTATGGATGAGAATAATAGGATTTGGCTAGAAAATAAGAGCAAGCAGAAAAAGAAAAACGCGGCCTAAGGTACCTAAGGAAGGGAAAACTTCCTCCCCTCTGATTGAGCTTTCCAACCGGTTGCTCACCCTCGATGAGATCGCCTCCTCGGAAGGAGAGGCTGAGGGTGGGGTTCTGGAGGTGGCGGCGGAGCAGCCTGCAGGGGGCGCCAAGTTCTATCGTCTTGGGATGCTGGGTCCTCAGAGTGGGAGACTGACTGAGTCAGGAGACAAGGATGAAAGAGAGGGTGGTCCGGGTGGGTCCTTGGGGGCCAATAATGATATGGACACCTCTTTTTCTTTGAAAAGAAGTTGCCCTAACTCTGGAGGGAAAAGAGAAAAGGAATACTCTTCAGAGGACATTAGAGGGAAAGGAAATAGTAAGAAAAAAGCCGTCTAACTCAATCACTCATGATGGCGGCACCCACTCCGTTGAGCATTAAGTCTGATGCGGATAGATTTGCGGCCTTTGATTTTCTCAGCCGTGTTGAAGCCAACATTTTATTTTTGCAGGAGACCAGGCTGCCAGATTTGGCGGCCGTATTTAAAGCTAAGAGGGAATGGAGACACAGGCTTTCCTATTGGTCTCTTGCGGCCGAGCCGTATAGCGGAGTGGCGGTCCTTTTTATCGCACCGGTAGAACTGGGGAGGTGTCTGATCCTGGATGTCCTCATGAAGGGACAAGAACTTTGCCTAATTAATATCAATGGTCCCCAGTCCAAGTGGGACAGGAAGTGTCTCTTTATGAGGATCAAGCCCTACCTTTTTACAAGTCGGCAGATGGTCTTCAATGCTGTCACAAGGTCCCAGGATAGGGGAGGTTCCAGAAACAAGCTGACTTATGATAGCGTCGCTCTTAATAGCATAGCTAGTGAGGCTCGTCTGGTGGATGTCCACATCCGGCACACCCCAGGCCACGCGGGGTTCACTTATTATAGGGGTAGCTGCAGGTCTAGAATACACATGTTTTACTTAAAGGAGGAAGCCATTTCTTCAGCATTGTCCGTTGTTGAGGTGGAGTTGTTGAGGTGAATGTTACAGAGAACCCCCGAATGGGAAGAGTCTACTGGAAGCTCAATTCATCTCTCCTAGATAAAGCAGAGGTAAGACAATCCTTTGAGGACTTTCTTCAGAGCCAGGTACCATTGCTGGGCCTTTGTAGCAGTAAGTCAGAGTGGTGGGAGATGCTCAAGAAAAGGGCTGCGAGATTCTTCCGCCAGCTCTCGAGCCTCAGGAGCCTGGAGAGGTACCTCCTGTATCAGGGCCTGAGGAGGAAACTCGATCATCTCGTCTCAACTGGAGGTAGTCGTGAGGACATCTCCAGAGTGAAATCTTTGCTGAAGTACGATAGACATGCACGGTTTTTGAGAGGGATTATGGAAAATACTGCTCGCCAAGATGTCAGTGAATGGTAAAGTTGTCACAGGACTGGTTGACAGTACGGGGTCCCTGAAAAGGTCCAGATCGGGGATTCTGGAGGTAGTCAGATCCTTCTACTCACACCTCTTGGGCAGGAAGGATCTAGATCGGGATGTGATGTCGGCTTTCCTGGCTGAAACTGTCCCTGAGAAAGGAGTAGACCCCTCTCTTGATGACAGAGATGATCAGGGAAGAGGAAGTCAGCCGGGCGATTGAAGGGCTCGCAGTCAAGAAATCACCAGGTCCGGATGGCTTAACATCTGAGACCTTTAAGGCCTTTAAGGACGCCTTGGTTCCCCTCTTGACTGAGGTATTCAATGAGTGTCTTTCCTCGGGCACTCTGCCGAAGTCAATGAGGAGGTCAGCCCTGATCATTCTGTCAAAGGGTAAGGACCGATCTCGTGTTGAGAACTGGCGTTCCATAGCGCTTCTCAATATGGACAGAAAGGTTTTGGCAAAGGTGCTGTTTAATCGGCTGGTGCAGTTTGCGCCCCGGCTCCTTTCGGGGACCCAGCACTGCTCTGTTCCAGGCCGTACATTTAGTGCTGTGCTTTGTGTCCGGGAGGCAGTGGAGCAGGGCATAGCTGGTAACTGGAAGGGGTAGTTGCTGTCCTTGGATCAGGCAAAAGCGTTTGATCGGGTTAACCACGAGTACCTCTGGTCTGTCCTTCTGAGGTATGGCCTGCCGGGGGAGTTTGTCAATTGGCTGAAAGTTTTGTACGCAGTGGCAGAGAGTTTCCCGCTTGTGAACGGTTGCATTGGCCGCTCTTTTGAGGTCGGGTCTGGTGTTCGCCAGGGTTGTCCTCTGAGCCCACTACTGTACGTGTTTGCGATTGACCCATTCCTTAGGAGGGTTGATCGTAGGCCGTTGGTGGGAGTCGGGATGGATCGGGCAACACCGGAAGCCACTCTAAGGGTGGTAGCGTATGCTGATGATGTCACCGTTTTCGTGTCCTCGGGAGGGGAGGCGCAATGGGTGATGTCAGAGGTTGACTGCTACTCAGAGGCTTCTGGGTCCAAGATCAACCGGGATAAGTGTAAGAGTCTCTGGCTGGGAGAGGGAGGTCCGGGCTTTGATCTCCCGGACACTCTTCCAGGGCCCCAAGACTCTGCCAAAGTTCTCGGCATCGAATTTGGCGAGGGGGATTACCCCATGCAAAACTGGGACGGCAGGCTTAAGATCGCCGCTCAGAAGGTGGACCAGTGGAAGGGTTGGTCTTTGACCCTCAGAGAAAGGGTTAACCTGATTAAAACTTACCTGCTCCCGTTGCTGATTTACCTGGGCAGTGTGTGCATGTTGCCAGAACCCCTCTGGACTCGGGTCTACAGTCTGTTCTTCCAACTGTTATGGGGAAATAGGCTGAACCTAATCAAGAAGGAGGTTACTTACCGCACAAGGAGACAAGGAGGGTTGTGTATGGTCAACCCTGTGGTGTTCCTAGTGAATACCTTTCTTAAGATCAATGTTGCAAACCTCTGGAAAGAGAGGGCTCCTCCATGGGTATACTCCTGTAGGGGATGGTTTAGGCCTTTCTTCCAGGAATGGGAGACAGGAGGGCAAGTGAAGGATCTTCGCACACCGCATGGGCATCTTCCGGCTTACGCTACCCCGGTTCTGAAGGTGATTCGCCGGTGGGGTCTGGGAATTTGGGAGATCAGGACCATGTCGAGGAAACTCCTTGACAAGAGGGTTCTGTTTGCCCGTTTCCAGAAGCCTCTGGCCCTCAGGGACTGCCCAAGTCAGGATCTGAGGGTGGGTTTGAGTTTATTGAATTCCATCAGGATCCCCTTGAAGTTTTGGGACGTGACTTGGCGCTGCTTCCATGGAAAGCTGTGTGTGAGGGACAATCTGAAGTGTAGGAGCTCTGAGGAAAGGGGTTGTCCCCGGGAGGAGTGTGGTGGCCTGCTGGAGAGCATGGACCACATCCTGCTTCAGTGCCCCTTTAACACAGAGGTGTACAACCGGGTGGGCACTTCCATCCATTGGCCCGGGTTGGCCGGTCTCTCCTATGCGGAGTGGGCCTATGGAGCATTCAGAGGCCTGGGTGGCCGGGACCGCTGCACGTTATTTCTAGTCAGTCTAGTGGTCAGGTACCACACGTGGAACGCACAGTGTTTAGTATCGACGCAGCGTAAAATCCTCCCAGTGGATGAGGTGGTTAGGAACATTCTGGGTGACCTGGTGAAGGTGCGCTCTCTGGAGTATGAGAGGCTGGGCACGGGGAGGGCCTCTCTCCTTTGGAGGGGGTTCTCCTTTAGTGTCCCTTAGTTTGTCATCTCCTCTCCTGGTGTTGGGCTGATGCTGCACAGTAGATTTTTGTTTTGTGTTCTGGGCATGTAGTGATGTTGGGCTTGCAGGCGCCGAACCTGAGCTTTATGTGGTTTTGATTGATGTTGTTCAGATTTTATTTGTATTCTGTTTTCTTTATGTTATGTTGTAATCAGTGTATATATTGTATATATTGTATATAGTGGGGTTTGGGACATAGCGTTAGGTTGGGAGGGGGGTGATGGTGGTGGGATTTTGGGATTTATGAACTGACCTTGGACTCTATGACCCTGGGCACTGGTCTGGACTACTTAACGCAAACTTTGGACGTTAGACCAGTGTCTGGGGGGAAGGGGAGGGTGCGGGCGAGGGATTTAGTTTAGTGTAGTGTTGTGTGTATTTGTTATTATATTTAAAAAAAAAAAATGGGTGTGGGGTGGTTTGTTGTTAGAGGGTGTGGGGTGGGTTTATGTATATTTATAGTAATTTATGTTTATTTGTGGGTGTGTCTTGTCTTTGTTTATTGGTTTGGTTTAGGTTGTGATAATCGGTTGGGTGGGGGTTGTGGTATTTGGTGTTTAATCATTTCGGTGTATTTTAAGTTATTGTTTTTTGCTAGGTGTGAATGGGGCTGGACCAGCAGGTAAGATATTGTATATATTGTATATTATGTTTGGTTTGTATTGTTATGTTTTTTTACTTTTATATAAAATAAAAGATCTACAGGATGTAACTCAGGATCAGTACAGGATAAGTAATGTCATGTATATACACAGTGACTGCACCAGCAGCAGAATAGTTAGTGCAGCTCTGGAGTATAATACAGGATGTAACTCAGGATCAGTACAGGATAAGTAATGTCATGTATGTACACAGTGACTGCACCAGCAGAATAGTGAGTGCAGCTCTGGAGTATAATACAGGATGTAACTCAGGATCAGTACAGGATAAGTAATGTCATGTATGTACACAGTGCACAAGCAAAATAGTGAGTGCAGCCAGAAGTATTTTATAACTCAGAATGAAAGAAAGATAAGTAATACCATGTATTTGCTCAAATTACTCAAGTGATCATCACAAATTGAGCTCCAGGATCCCCAATTTTCCCTGTAGCGGCAACTACAGGAGAAATTAGGTATTACATGAGGCGAAAGGAAGCCTGGATGAGCATATATACTATACATATCACATATGAAGGTTGTTCCGTAAAATGGTGAGCATACGGTTTAGAGAAAAAAAATAAACAACTAATAATATTGTACAGTGTAAAATAAAAATTTACTAAACCAAAAAAACCACGTGATCTCATTTCTGTCTTTTAAAATTAAAAAAAAAAAAGAATGAGACAAAAAAAAATATGTAAACTAATAAAAGACAGAACATTCAGCCCCAAACATGTGAAAGTGACATCAAACCCTGTAAAATAACAGAAACCATCAAACACAAAGAACAGGAATTAGAAGAAATCAGGATCCAAGTATAACAAGGACAAAAACATATATTATTCCTCTGTGCATAAGTTATTCAGCTTTATATGTTAATAATGGAACAATGAAATAATTACTCTTATATACAGGTCCATCCTCCGTGGTCCATGATGGAGGAGATGAAGATCGAGAAACCTTCAACTTCAACTTTCATGATTTACATTTTAAGTTCAGTTTAAGTTAAAAATATATCTTACTTGTGCTTGGGAATTCAGTTTTGGGGTTCTAAACTCTAGTACTACTGAATATAACAGAGGTAAAATGCTTCTTTCTCCTCTTATCAGGCTGTTTTCTTCCTCCCACCTCCTTCCTACACTGAAATTCAATCAGAATCAATCAGTTTCCCAAGATTGCCTGCAGTTTATTAAAACATCAAATTAGAGACATTCCTTGGTGAAGACTAAGAGAAAGAAAGACAAAGGCAAAGATGCTGCTGGTGGTAAAAGTAAGTTTTCTATCTCACCTCATATGCTTTATGTATATCAGTGCATGTCAGAAATTCTCTATAATGTCCTATATGATCTTGATGATGCTTCTGAGAAGTATCATATGTGTCTTTTTATATAGTATATCTAAACCTCCGGTTTTAACAGTATGAGGAATGGACCTTCCATCAATCTTTGGGTACACCTCAACCCAATTCCACCTGCTGAGACCGCCAACTCTCCATTCATTTTCCACTGTATCCCTCAACATGAGGGAAAAGATGAGGGGAGATGAACCTACAGCCAACAGGACTTGAAAGACAATCCAGAGAGTCATGAATTTGAAACTGAAAGTAAGAATTGCCTATAATGGTGGAGGCTACACAGTGACTTTGGCCAGTAGACCTGCTGCCGACCAAAGATTTCTGTGTCGCAACACAAAGTCATAATCAATGGAAGTCCTTGAGGTTGCACTGAGGTTTCGAGGTTGCTTTCAGCAAATCATCAGTCTTGAAAATTTTGGCAAGATGTAGATTCCGAGTAGTCATTGTCAAGTATTGACTGAGACACTGAATTTCAGCACAGTGATCTTTGATCTGTGATCTGATAATATATTCTTGGGGCCCGTCCTGTATCAAACCTACCCCTACACTAAATATACCCCACTAGCCTTCAAATTGGGTTGTTTTTGCTGAACCTCATGGACTTATTCTTGGAATAGCGCTCTGGTACACTGGAAAAACAGTATGACACTTAAAGTGGTTATCCGGGTTTAAAAAATTTCTTATGGCCGGGATGGGGAGGGCTATTTAAACACAATAAACATGTACTTACCTCCTCCGATGCTGCCAATGTCCCGCGCCACGGCCGGTCTTCTCTGTGCGCCGGTTTCATTACAAGGGTGCACAGGGAGCTTCCGGCCAGCCGGAGGCTCCTATGCGACACCATCTCCCAGCGCTTACAACGCTGAGAGATAGGGACGGATGGGAGGAGCCGTCCACATCGCGGACCGGAAGCTCCCTGTGCGCGGCTTCCGTGCCCCTGTAAACAAACAGGGGCACGGATCGAAGGGACCGCGGTGCGGGACATCAGCGGCGCCGGACGAGGTAAGTACACGTTTATTATGTTTAACTAGCCCTCCCCAGCCCGGCCCTAGGTAATTGTTAAAACCCGGATAACCCCTTTAATTCTTTGGTCTCCCGAACCTAAAAGTGACTGTGATACACCATGATGGTGCAGGGATCAACAAACATTTCATTGACATATGAAGAACAAAGCTCCAAATATAAAAAAAAAATTGGAGGGTTTGGATTTACTACCATGATTGACATAGAATAAAGCTAAACATAGAATGTTCTTAAAACTAGAAGCAAAATAATAGTCAACAATCGTGCAAATTCTGAAGAAAATTTTAAAAAATTATCTGGCATGGGACGTCAGTCAACTGCGAATTGAGCAGCAAAGGAGATGTAGACTGCAACATTCAACAATTTAAAAAGGAGTATTGTTCTTTTGTGTCAAATTAGAGTCATATTCTGGGGGTGGCAGGACTGGACTCAATCTCAAAATATAGATGAATTATTCCATAGATTTCTCCTGATATCCTAATTTTAGGATTATTAAATGGGTGGTGGACAACTCTTAACACCCCAATGATCAGATGTTTGAAGGGGCCCAAAGGATTGAGCTTTAAAGGGAACCTACCACCACGAATCTACCTATAAAGGTAGATCGGGTGGTAGGTGGATGTATGGGACGTGAGGATAGCCCTTTTTAGAGCTAATCCTCACGTCCCCGCTAGCCTAGCATAAACTTTATTGGCCTAATATGTTAATTTAATTAAGCGGCTACCGGGGCGTGGAGTAGCCGGACACGAGGCTACACGGCGCGGCTACTCCACGCCCCAGTAGCTGCTTTCCCCCGCCTACCCTGTGATCTTCGGCGCGCAGCTCCTGGCAGCTGCGCGCCCTCGTCCGAGAAGCCGGAGTTCTGCGCATGCGCAGTAACTCCGGCCAAGATGCGCGATCTCGGGAACGAGGCCGGAGTTACTGCGCATGCGCAGAACTCCGGCTTCTCGGACGAGGGCGCGCAGCTGCCAGGAGCTGCGCGCCGAAGATCACAGGGTAGGCGGGGGAAAGCAGCTACTGGGGCGTGGAGTAGCCGCGCCGTGTAGCCTCGTGTCCGGCTACTCCACGCCCCGGTAGCCGCTTAATTAAATTAACATATTAGGCCAATAAAGTTTATGCTAGGCTAGCGGGGACGTGAGGATTAGCTCTAAAAAGGGCTATCCTCACGTCCCATACATCCACCTACCACCCGATCTACCTTTATAGGTAGATTCGTGGTGGTAGGTGCCCTTTAAGTGGTGGTAGTGCAGATGTGTCCCTGATGAGTAGGACAGCCATAAGTATGACCACCATCAAAAATATATAAATTGTCATTTGATCAAATTCCAAGAAATTTCGAGGGGGACCTTATCCCTCAGAAGATTAGTCCACCGAAGCCAAGGTCTAACATATCTACGGAAAGTTGGAATAGAACTTTTCCTTTGGCTTGCGTTGAGTAATTATCTTTCCTTCTTAACATACGTTGAAGAAGGACAAAAATGTCTTAGTCTTTTAATTTAGTGTTTCATGATGACCATGAAGAAAGTTGGAATCAATGAATTCCATTGGAAACTTTCTAAAAAATTATGTTATACATGAAACGAAAAACAAAACAAAGATCATAGACCATGACCATCTGAAGAACCTCAATAACCATAAAAAGCTAAATATTACCAATGGTATAAACATTGGCTCCACGTGCTGAAAAACTTTCAACATTTCTATTCAAATTAGGACTTTTCTACTTTACTTCTAGAAAAAAAAAATTCCAAAAATATTCTCGAATGTGATACAGGACACCTGAAATTTTTGGAAAAATGGATTTTGTACTGAATGTTACACAAGGTAGCCGCCACACTCCAGAACATGGACTCCTACACAAAACAAATGTCTATATTGGTCCACATGACGGGCAGGTGACCACACAGGATCTGGTTACCTACAAGTCTGCTAAATACCTTATGCCGAGGAAAATTAAGACATTTAATTGGTGTTAGTTCATCTTAGATACAATCAATGATAAGCTATGATCATTTTCGCCCCTTATAAATGATTTGTCGGGATAATGGAGACAACTCGGTTTCCAGTTGCAATCTCTATCGGGATCATTCATCAATCTACCAAAAAGTTCAAGAAGAATTAACTGATCTTCATATTGGTCAACTAGAATTAGTTAATACTGAACTGAAGCTTACAGGTTCCCACTTCTATTCTCTCCCGAAATTTGTTCTGATTCGGAGACTCTCGATTTTCACATTTTATCAAGGGAGAAGTGCACGAGAGTTCAGGAGAACTGTATCGGTAGCTCCGGTTTTACGATGGTGTATCTCGGGTCCAGTTTAGGTATAAAGTTGTTGAACTTCTTAGAAGCTTCTGAACCAAAGGCATCTAAGGCTTTCCTGTTCATTAAAGCAAACCTGGCCATGGAAAAGAAGACAGATTATTATTTTTGGATGCACTGTAGGAGTGTGTGACGATGGTGGTGTTAAAGGACATCAGCCACCAGGACGAAGGATTGTAAACCCAGCACACTGACATACAGGTGTGTGGTTCCTCTGGCAGGATCAGCTCTTCTTTTAGCTTCTTAACCACCCGTTTTAACTCTTTTATTATGCAAATGAGTTTGAGGGGCTCCAAGCTCCATTGATATCAATTGAGTCTGGAGCCCCACAGGCTCATTTGCATAACCTGTAAACCTTTTTTTCATAAAAACAAGGGCTTAAGAAGCCAAAAGAAGAGCAGATCCTGACAGGGGGGGGCACACACCAGTATGTCAGTGTGCTTGGTTTACAATCCCTGGTCGTGGTGGTAGATGTCCTTTAATGTTTTTGTACTATTTGGCTTTCAACGGGTAGTATATAATTTCTAGATGTAGGATAAGAGGTTCTCTTGATGGTATCTGCAGTTTTTAGACCGCACCACTATTGTTCATGGTTGGTATTACAACACGTCAATGACTATGGGGCAAACATAGTGTGAGTAGGCCCTCATAGCCTATATAAATGAAGGGGTGTTAAGACTAGAGTTCATTAATGAAATACTGTGATAAGGCAAAATAATCCCTTTAAATGTTATGACAGGGTTAAATAGAAGGGCTATAAGTGAATCTAATAGAGAGGAACTTCTTACCTCCCTTTGGTAAGTCTCAAAAGAAATTTCCAGTAGGAGGGTCTTAGATTCTGAACTTCCAAAACAGCCTATGAGACATGGGAAAAAAAATATTAATTCACAACATATCTATCACGGCTTCCCCAGGAATAAACACAACATGATGTGTACAAGGTTACCAAATTGTGATTTTTTTTCATGTTTAAATGCATTAAAAAGCTGCTTTTACAGTTAATTTTAAAAATTCTCTGGGTGACACAAAGAATAATGTGTTGACATGGTAACAGACTACAAACAACCTTAAAGTAGTCAAGCAGTCTAGTCTTCCTTACCCAAACTCACTAAACATATCTTTGGAATCTGCTATTATACAGCAGTACAACTTTCCCTATATTGTTCCTCCCCATGCTTGTAAACTTCCACAGTCTGTTTATAAGGTTGACTCAGCATCATCAATGCAAGCGACCCCATGTTAATCCAATAATTTTCTTTCCTTTGAGTTGAGTCCGCCATATTTATGTCCTTCTGACATAGCCGCACCTCCAACTCATTTCCTCAGGGATGACAAAGCGGGTGTCAGTGTGTGACTCTGTACTGAGATTTCCTGAGGAAGGGGTGAATGAGGGGCTGATTTCAGTCACGCACAGACAACGGCTCTTACATTTCTGAGGGAGGGAAGATGTATCGTTGCGGAGTTCACTCATCTGAAGAGAAAGTAGACCCCTTTTTACTTGTGAAGATGGAAGCGTGGATGGGCTAGAAGAATATGAATATGCATAGATGGTTACTCAACTTTATGAACAGATTGTAGAACTTTACAGGAATGGGGAGGAACAACATAGGGATAGTTGTACTGCTGTAGAATAGCAGTTTTCAAAAATATTTTTAGAGTTGGTTAGTTTATCTGACAGGTTCCCTTTAAGGCCAATTCATCACCTAGATGTTTAGTCAACTTCACAAACGGACTGTAGAACTTTGTACAGGCATGAGGATGAACAACATAGGGATAGTTGTACTGCGGTGGAATAGCAGTTTTCAAAGATAATTTTAGTTAGTGTTGGTTAGTTTATCTGACAGGTTCCCTTTAAGGCCCATTCATCACCTACTAAAAATTATCAACATGGGAGCAAGTTTCTTACAGCTAACATGCTATAACAGTGTTTGCCAAACTGTTCTGCACCAATCTATTTTTGATCTCCTAATGGAGTATCTAAAAATGATTTTACACACTTGGCATTCCCTTTAATGAGATTACTTACAGCATGGAAACAGATTGCTGTGGACACTGCATAGATGATACTATCCGCGTGAGGGAAATATGGAAACCGTCCAGCTTCAATCCCCTTGAAATACATTGTCTGCAACAAAAAGCGTAGAATGAGTCTCCCCATAGACAGATACCGAGCAGTCACGACAGCTTCGTTCCCATACAGATGAATTGGAGTTGAGCTGCAGATACCCATCTTGGCCACTATGTGGAGAAGGGAGCTGTACTTCAAGACCCGTTCTCGCTGTTAATTCCAGCAGGGCCCCAGATGTTGGAAAACCCCTTTAACAACTTATACTCTGAGATCATTAGCGAAACCATATCTCAAATAAATGACGCACTCACCTCCACTAGTTTGGACGCCAAATACATGGAAATTGTGGTGCTCTTATAAAACATCATGGAGATTCCAGCCAGGAAACCTGAAACGCATGGGAGATACTGGTTTGGACAATAAGTACACAGGCGAATACTTATCACTGTAGAGAGTATTAGGTACAGGGATCGGTTATCAGCCAATTACATGGTGCGCCTGGATGGGTGTACAGATAAGATTGTGAAGAACACAGTAAAAAGTGGACTTTTTTCAATTTTAGTTTTATTAATAAAGGCTTCCAGTTATCAGACAGCACTTTTGGGGCTCACTGCAAGTAAGCTTTGGGCCACAATGTCCATGACCCCAGGAGTGGGGTGGCCATTAGGTTCTTCACTCCACTGCTTC
Source organism: Engystomops pustulosus (assembly GCF_040894005.1). Taxonomy (NCBI): domain Eukaryota; kingdom Metazoa; phylum Chordata; class Amphibia; order Anura; family Leptodactylidae; genus Engystomops; species Engystomops pustulosus. Next base: position 26,067,979 of record NC_092412.1, on the reverse strand, counting down.
CCCCAGGTAAATGTGGACCGTAGAGGATCACAGAAAGGTTCATCAAGCTTTGTAAGGGGGTGATAACTTATTTTTGAACTTTCTATGACTTGGCCCAAAGGGTTAGACATTTGTCTTGTCCCCATATTTAATTTAAAGGGACACTGTCACCTGCTTTCCCCCCCCTTAAACTACAAGCCCCTTCAGATAGGGTATGATATGTTCTTTCTAGAATGATCATTCATTGAAAACCCAATTGTCTATCCCCTGTTCTGTAGACCACATAACCACAACCATGATGCTCTTTCAAAGATGAAATTCCCATATTTTCAATGACTCCATGGTTCTAGCTGCTATAGAGCCTGAAATGGAAGTTGCTGAAGAGACGCTCCAGCCCCATTTCAGACTCATCTCTGTCAAAAAATGACTTTGGAGGATATTGTTATAGGTCCACTGGCCAGATGTCACATTGGGTATTGGGGCTTTCCATTCTGTACATACATCCTGAAGAACATACCATCTAACCAATTAAAAAGGTTAAGCAGGAAGGGCCCGTTCATGGGATTAAAAAACACTGTGTGATAAAAACGAGGTGTTCACATCTCACACCTTCCCATGGTCCTTCATTGACGCCTGAGGAGGCGGGTCATCTCTATATAGAACCTATAATGCATTTAAGGCAAATCTTACCAGCTATAAGTGCGTGGAGCTCGTCGTCCAGGTTGCGTACCCATCTCAAAAAACAGCTTGTACCCTGTAATTAAAGATAGCAACTAATGAATTACACTACTCACAGGTAATGTCCTTCAACATAGTGTAGTATAGTGCTGGTTACATGTCTATTCATCACTCTGCTCCTCAATGGCCCAGCTATAGGGAGTGACTTCCAACCAGCTATTATAATTCCCAAAGCTCAGTACTAGTACGGCGCGCGCCGGGTCCCGGTGCATGGAGAGGGCTCGCGGGCCGAGCCCTCTCCATAGCCGGTAAGTCTTTGCTGCATATTGCAGCAAAGGCTTACCGGTAACACCTGCGATCGGTGCTAGCGCCGGCGGCTTCAAAGAGATGGCGCCGCATGGGCGCCGCCATCTTGTCGTGGATCGCTGCTCCCCGATGACGTCACGGGGAGCGGCGATCCGTCGCCATGGTAACCTCGGGTGTTCCGAACACCCGAGGCTACTTCGTTTTAACCCATGCATTACAATGTGCTAATTGCACATTGTAATGCATGGGGAGTAAAATCCACATATACTGCCATACTGTAGTATGGCAGTATATGATAGGATCGATCAGACTACCTAGGGTTAGAGTACCCTAGGGAGTCTGAAAAATAGTAAAAGTAAAAATAAAAAAAAGTTTAAAAAAAAAAAATTATAATAAAAAAACCTAAAAATTCAAATCACCCCCCTTTCCCTAGAAGTGATATAAAAATAAATAAACAGTAAAAATCATAAACACATTAGGTATCGCCGCGTCCGAAAATGCCCGATCTATCAAAATATGATAATGTTTTTTCACTATGTTTAACCCCGTAACGGAAAATAGCGTCCAAAGTCAAAAATGGCATTTTTTTGCTATTTTGAAAAATATAAAAAAATTAATAAAAAGTGATCAAAAGGTCGCACAGTCCCAAAAATTATAGTAATGAAAACTGCATCAAAATTCGCAAAAAATGACACTATCCACAGCTCCGTACACCAAAGTATGAAAAAGTTATTGGCCCCAGAAATGGCAAAATAAAAAAAAAATATTTTGTACAGGAGGTTTTAATTTTTTTAAATGTATGAAAACATTATAAAACCTATACAAATTTGGTATCCACGTGATCGTACCGACCCAAAGAATAAAGTAGACATGTCATTTGGGACGCAGAGTGAAAGCTGTAAAATCCAAGCCCACAAGAAAACGTCACAAATGTGGTTTTTCACCATTTTCACTGCATTTGGAATTTTTTTCCCGCTTCCCAGTACACACCATAGAATATTAAATACCGTCACTATGAAGTGCAATTTGTTACGCAGAAAATAAGCCATAACAGAGCTCTTTATGTGGAAAAATAAAAAAGTTATAGATTTTTGAAGTTGGTGAGTGAAAAATGGAAGTGAAAAAACTAAAAAAGGCCAAGTCGTGAAGGGGATACCAATACATTACAGGCAGTCCCCGGGCCCACCATATGTTCCATAAGAAGCCAATGTGCAGGTGAGCATTTACCCAAAAAATTGTCCTACACAACCTAATGGGGCCAGAGAAGAAGAGGTCACGAGTACTCACACAAGATATCGAGGAGAGATCCAGAGTCTCCACACGAGAGATCAAGAAGAGATCCAGAGTCTCCACACAAGAGATCGATGAGAGATTGAGAGATCCCACTCGAGAGATTGAGGAGAGATCGATAGTCTCCACATGAGTAATTTAGAAGAGATTGATAGAGTACATACTGTACAAGAGATCGAGGAGAGATCGAGAGATCCCACTCGAGCGATTGAGGAGAGGTCGATAGTCTCAACATAAGTAATTTAGAAGAGATTGATAGAGTACATACAAGAGATCGAGAAGAGATCCAGAGTCTCCACACAAGAGATCCCACTCGAGAGATTGAGGAGAGATCGATAGTCTCCACATAAATAGTTGAGAAGAGATTGATAGAGTACATACAAGAGATCGAGGAGAGATCCAGAGTCTCCACACAAGAGATCGAGAGATCCCACTTGAGAGATTGAGGAGAGATTGATAGTCTCCACATAAATAGTTGAGAAGAGATTGATAGAGTACATACAAGAGATCGAGGAGAGATCCAGAGTCTCCACACAAGAGATCGAGAGATCCCACTTGAGAGATTGAGGAGAGATTGATAGTCTCCACATGAGTAATTTAGAAGAGATTGATAGAGTACATACTGTACAAGAGATCGAGGAGAGATCAAGAGATCCCACTCGAGCGATTGAGGAGAGGTCGATAGTCTCCACATAAGTAATTTAGAAGAGATTGATAGAGTACATACTGTACAAGAGATCGAGGAGAGATTGAGAGATCCCACACGAGAGATTGAGGAGAGGTCGATAGTCTCCACATAAGTAATTTAGAAGAGATTGATAGAGTACATACAAGAGATCGAGGAGAGATTGAGAGATCCCACGCGAGAGATTGAGGAGAGGTCGATAGTCTCCACATAAGTAATTTAGAAGAGATTGATAGAGTACATACAAGAGATCGAGGAGAGATCCAGAGTCTCCACACAATAGGTCGGGGAAAGATTGAGAGATCCCACTCAAGAGATCGGGGGGAGATCGCAAGTCCCCACACAAAATATTGAAGAAAGATCGTTAGTCTCCACCTGAGAGATTTCTGGTCTCAACATGAGAAGTTAAGGCCATATTGAAAGTTCCCACACAAGAAATCTAGGAGATATTTTGGGTGTCCCCTCACATTGATGGGATGAAACTCCACCTGGACTGGCGATGCTGGGGGGAGCAGGATGAAGACCTGCATCCCCAATGGACGAGTAGAAGAGAGATTAACAAGCAACGCCTTTTCACTCCAAATGGTGAAGTGTAGTATTGGTTCCCCCAAGACATAACTTTATGTCAAATCCATCCCCAGGTTATTCCAATACGGTCATCTAATTGTAGTAACCAAAACTACTGGGGACTTTGATAAATCACTGAACATAAGCCATGAACATAAGCCATGTTTGCCCCTCCTCACCTTATAAATACTGACAAAAGACCCCAGGAAAGCCCCGAGCTGGAAGTTTTCTTTGTTGTAAAACAGGGAAATCAAGCGGGAGGGTTTTGTAAACACTTGTCTGAAGGTGGACGGGATGCGGAGGCAGCACTGGATGAGATACCCAACACTGAACATTCGTATAAATCCCTGAAAATAATAAAAAGAAAAATATTATAGCATTCACTAATAAAAGACATAACATAACTAAGTCATTCATAGAAGAAGTATTATAGCAGTTATATTCTTGTACATAGGGGGCGGTATTATAGTAGTTATATTCTTGTACATAGGGGGCAGTATTATAGTAGTTATATTCTTGTACATAGGGGGCAGTATTATAGTAGTTATATTCTTGTACATAGGGGGCAGTATTATAGTAGTTATATTCTTGTACATAGGGGGCAGTATTATAGTAGTTATATTCTTGTACATAGGGGGCAGTATTATAGTAGTTATATTCTTGTACATAGGCGGCAGTATTATAGCAGTTATATTCTTGTACATAGGGGGCAGTATTATAGTAGTTATATTCTTGTACATAGGCAGCAGTATTATAGTAGTTATATTCTTGTACATAGGGGGCAGTAATATAGCAGTTATATTCTTGTACATAGGCAGCAGTATTATAGTAGTTATATCCCTGTACATAGGGGGCAGTATTATAGTAGTTATATTCCTGTACATAGGGGGCAGTATTATAGTAGTTATATTCTTGTACATAGGGGGCAGTATTATAGTAGTTATATTCTTGTACATAGGGGAAGTATTATAGTAGTTATATTCTTGTACATAGGGGGCAGTATTATAGTAGTTATATTCCTGTACATAGGGGGCAGTATTATAGTAGTTATATTCTTGTACATAGGGGGCATTATTATAGTAGTTATATTCATGTACATAGGGCACAGTATTATAGTAGTTATATTCTTGTACATAGGGGGCAGTATTATAGTAGTTATATTCCTGTACATAGGGGGCAGTATTATAGTAGTTATATTCCTGTACATAGGGGGCAGTATTATAGTAGTTATATTCTTGTACATAGGGGAAGTATTATAGTAGTTATATTCTTGCACATAGGGGGCAGTATTATAGTAGTTATATTCTTGTACATAGAGGGCAGTATTATAGTAGCTATATTCCTGTACATAGAGGGCAGTATTATAGTAGTTATATTCTTGTACATAGGGGGCATTATTATAGTAGTTATATTCATGTACATAGGGCGCAGTATTATAGTAGTTATATTCTTGTACATAGGGGGCAGTATTATAGTAGTTATATTCTTGTACATAGGAGGATGTATTATAGTAGTTATATTCTTGTACATAGGAGGATGTATTATAGTAGTTATATTCTTGTACATAGGAGGATGTATTATAGTAGTTATATTCTTGTACATAGGGGCAGTATTATAGTAGTTATATTCTTGTACATAGGGGGCAGTATTATAGTAGTTATATTAGTGTACATAGGGGGCAGTATTATAGTAGTTATATTCCTGTACATAGGGGGCAGTATTATAGTAGTTATATTCTTGTACATAGAGGGCAGTATTATAGTAGTTATATTCTTGCACATAGGGGGCAGTATTATAGTAGTTATATTCTTGTACATAGAGGGCAGTATTATAGTAGCTATATTCCTGTACATAGAGGGCAGTATTATAGTAGTTATATTCTTGTACATAGGGGGCATTATTATAGTAGTTATATTCATGTACATAGGGCGCAGTATTATAGTAGTTATATTCTTGTACATAGGGGGCAGTATTATAGTAGTTATATTCTTGTACATAGGAGGATGTATTATAGTAGTTATATTCTTGTACATAGGAGGATGTATTATAGTAGTTATATTCTTGTACATAGGAGGATGTATTATAGTAGTTATATTCTTGTACATAGGGGCAGTATTATAGTAGTTATATTCTTGTACATAGGGGGCAGTATTATAGTAGTTATATTAGTGTACATAGGGGGCAGTATTATAGTAGTTATATTCCTGTACATAGGGGGCAGTATTATAGTAGTTATATTCTTGTACATAGAGGGCAGTATTATAGTAGTTATATTCCTGTACATAGGGGGCAGTATTATAGTAGTTATATTCTTGTACATAGGGGGCATTATTATAGTAGTTATATTCATGTACATAGGGCGCAGTATTATAGTAGTTATATTCTTGTACATAGGGGGCAGTATTATAGTAGTTATATTCTTGTACATAGGGGGCAGTATTATAGTAGTTATATTCTTGTACATAGGGGGCAGTATTATAGTAGTTATATTCTTGTACATAGGGGGCAGTATTATAGTAGTTATATTCCTGTACATAGGGGGCAGTATTACAGTAGTTATATTCTTGTACATAGAGGGCAGTATTATACTAGTTATATTCTTGTACATAGGAGGCAGTATTATAGTAGTTATATTCTTGTACATAGGAGGATGTATTATAGTAGTTATATTCTTGTACATAGGTGGCAGTATTATAGTAGTTATATTTTTGTACATAGGAGGATGTATTATAGTAGTTATATTCTTGTACATAGGGGCAGTATTATAGTAGTTATATTCTTGTACATAGGGGGCAGTATTATAGTAGTTATATTCTTGTACATAGGGGGCAGTATTATAGTAGTTATATTCTTGTACATAGGGGCAGTATTATAGTAGTTATATTCTTGTACATAGGGGGCAGTATTATAGTAGTTATATTCTTGTACATAGGGGGCAGTATTATAGTAGTTATATTCTTGTACATAGGGGGTAGTATTATAGAAGTTATATTCTTGTACATAGGGGGCAGTATTATAGTAGTTATATTCTTGTACATAGGGGGCAGTATTATAGTAGTTATATTCTTGTACATAGGAGGCAGTATTATAGTAGTTATATTCTTGTACATAGGGGGTAGTATTATAGAAGTTATATTCTTGTACATAGGGGGCAGTATTATAGTAGTTATATTCTTGTACATAGGGGGCAGTATTATAGTAGTTATATTCTTGTACATAGGGGGCAGTATTATAGTAGTTATATTCTTGTACATAGGGAGCAGTATTATAGTAGTTATATTCTTGTACATAGGGGCAGTATTATAGTAGTTATATTCTCGTACATAGGGGCAGTATTATAGTAGTTATATTCTTGTACATAGGAGGATGTATTATAGTAGTTATATTCTTGTACATAGGGGGCAGTATTATAGTAGTTATATTCTTGTACATAGGGAGCAGTATTATAGTAGTTATATTCTTGTACATAGGGGCAGTATTATAGTAGTTATATTCTCGTACATAGGGGCAGTATTATAGTAGTTATATTCTTGTACATAGGAGGATGTATTATAGTAGTTATATTCTTGTACATAGGGGGCAGTATTATAGTAGTTATATTCTTGTACATAGGGGGCAGTATTATAGTAGTAGTAGTAGTAGTTATATCATTGTACCTCAGTACCTAGACACATTTCTGTTCAAACTTATATTTTCTGTAAATGATTAGTGTAATATCTTTTGCACAGATGGAACATCACAGTTTAGGATTTATCTCTGGTTATATATGTTTCCAAGCTCATAATAAAAATGTAATAAAATTAAGTTTACAATAAAAAATTGATATTGCAAATTCCAGAGATTCCAGCTGTTACACCCTTTCCTGACACTGGATGGCAGTATTATATCACAGAGAATGCTGATAGTATTTGGAATTAGTAATCCTGTCTGCATTCTGTGGAGTAATGTTATAAATCTGATCATGTACGCTGCCATAGTGGCGAGAGGGTGACAACAAACATGATGCGTATTAGTATTAAATCTACATTACACCTGAGGCTGAGATACTTTTGATGTGTTTAGCTCACAGAACATTATCTAGACAGGTTAAAACTATATCCACTGTACATAGCCAGTCCTTCTCTCAGCTGACAAGTGGAAACAATTGTATCCAGTCTAGACAATGCTCTGTGAGCTACACAGCCTTCACTCCAGGCTGATACATAGTAGCAAACCAGAAAAGATATCTGTGAAGCTGGTGATGTGTGTAGCTCACAGAGCATTTTCTAGACTGGGTACAAGTTTTCCACTTCCCAGCTGAGAGGAAGACTAGCTATGTACAGGGTTTACAGCGTGTGGATGTTATTGTATCTTGTGAAGATAATGCTCTGTGAGCTAGACACACCAAAAGAAGCTGAGCAAATGTATCAGACTCAGTTTGGCTCACAGAGCATTGTCATACAAATCCACAGGCTGCAAACCCTGCTTCCAACTGAGAAGTGGAAACAAAATGTATCTAGTCTAGACAATGCTCTGTGAGCTAAACAATTACACTAATACATTGATACATTTTTGCAGCTCCTACACATTTATTTAGCTCATCGGGTCTGGATACAATTGGCTCCAACTCTCAGCTGACAAGAGAGCTAGCAATGTACAGGGTGGACACCGTATAGCCAATGCTCTGTGTGCTAACTATACTAAAGCATATCAGAAAACTAGAGATTATATCTAAATGATATACAAAGAATAATAGGGTGAAAAGCTACAAAAACCTAACATGTAATGCTAAACATTAAAATATGTGTCTCCAAATACATGTACAGGTACCAAAACACACTAAAGTACCCTCACCTCCCCTCCCCAAAAACAAAAAGGTCACAGCTACCAGTATATGGCAAAAAAACCCAAAGAATAGATCTTAGCGGTCTGTGAGTCCAGGGGGAGGAGCCAGACAGTCACTAGGTCAGGAAGAAGTTAACAACACTGCCCCTAGTATACCCTGTGTGTGTGGCTACTCATGGGTATACACCACAGCGCCGTTGAGTTGGACCATTGTCCTAATCGGTGCAGAGATCAGGGCAGAATTTGATTACACCCTGATGTAAATTTGTGTATTCCCCCCTGAAGGAATCGCTGATCTCTGATGGTCCTAGAAACGTGTCAGATTTTCTTTTGTGGGTGTACTAGGGTAAGTTTGGGTGCTGTAAGGGGTTATAAGGGTTTAGTAGGGTGCAATGCTGTTACCTTCTTCCTGACCCAGTAACCATTTGGCTCCTCCCACTGGACTCCCCTCTGTCTACTACTCTGCCGCACAGACCAGTAAGCAGGGGTGGATTAAAAGGGTTATCCAAGATTAGCAATAAATTAGTGACTGCTGGGGTGGGCTTTTTAAACAAAATAAATGTGTACTCACCTCCTCCATCGCTCCTGATGTCCTGCGCCGCGGTCCGTCTGATCCGTGCCCCTGTAGACGGAAGCTGCGCTCGGGAAGCTTCCAGCCGGCAGAGGTGGCCGGCCTCTCAGATCAGTCCCTATCTCTCAGCATTGTAGGCGCTGGGATATGGTGATATGGGGAAGCTCCCCAAGCACAGCGGTCCACCTGATCCGTGCTCCTGTTTGTTTACAGGAACATCAGCAGCGACAGAGAAGGTAAGTAGCATGGTGGCTTAGTGGTTAGCATTACAGTCTTGTAGTGCTGGGGACCTGGGTTCAAGTCCCAGGGTCAACATCTCCAAAGAGTTTGTATATTCTCTCTGTGTTTGTGTGGGTTTCCTCCGGGTCCTCCGATTTCCTCCCACACTCCAAAACATACAGGTAGGTTGATTAGATTGTGAACCTCATTGGGGACAGGGACTGATTTGGTAAACTCTGTGCAGCGCTGCGTAACCTGTGTGCGCTATATAAATAAAGGATTATTTTTATAGTTACTTGTTTAATTTGTTTAAAAAGCCAGCCCCAGCCCATGACTAATTTATTGCTAATCTCAGATAACCCCTTTAAGGCTGCCATGGGCCCTGGACTTCCTACATCTAGTACTAGAATCAGCTTCATGAGGAATGGGGGATGTGACCTTTCTGCTGCTTTCAATCTGTGGTTTCAGGACCCTTGGAGGACCTTCAAGTGTCCTGAAATCTGTATCTGAATCTGTATTGAGAGCCGGAACAGATGTACAAGGATTTCATGGGTGAAGGTCCTTCTAAGTATATAGTTTGGAGGGTGGCTTGGGTGGTCATGGGCCCTGTAAAAGGCGTTGGCTCCAGACTACCACCCAAACTGACTATATTATAATCCACTACTGCTGGTCAGACCTAACCATTTTTTCGGTTGCACTTTCGCCGTATACTTGATAATGGTCTGGAATTAAATCCCGAAATCCAGAAAGACTCCACTTAGGATGAGGAGTAAGAGCCTGAGCTCCGTCCTTCCATCATCTCGGAGGAATTACAGTAAATGTCTGTTCGCCTGCAGACAGCAGTAAGCGGGTTCAGCAGTCTGGGTCAGGTCATTAGCATTTCTAACTAACGTGATTGATTAAACATCTAACCCCAATTAATGGTGATAATACTCATGTTCTTGGGACGGGATCCAGGGAGAACATAAAAGGTTGGCTGGTGTATCCGTAATGTATCAACGAGGGTCTTCAAAGAAACGCGTCTGTCATGGCGGCCGGCGCTCGGCCGCATCTTGGAGCAATTACCGGCTCTGTGATCAGCGCGTGTCTTACCTTAATGCAGTAGGAGATACAGTTGTCCTCGTAGTGCTTACAACATCTGTGCCTCGGCCCGTGTTTGCATCTAAACAGAAAGCCATAAATCACCCGCAAGAATGTAAATCTGAATGTATATGTGTCATATCAATATACAGAGACGCGGAAGGATACAAGATCTACAAGTGGTATCAAATCTGAACGCACGCTGGATGGGGAATGTGTGTGATCAGGGTCCAGACCCTCTATAAATATCCTATCAATCACTACACACACAGGGGAATTTGTATACGGCACTTTCCAGGATTGTTTGCGGAGCCAATCACTCAGAATTCATCTTATTCATAATTCCATTTCTTTATTAGTAAGCTGGTAATACGCGTTTCGAGCCTCTTCCTCGGTTATATAAAGCTTAAAACTGCATAAAAACATGTATGGCTCATAAACGGGTGTTTTTGGCGCGAGAATGGGGTAAACATTGCGTCAGCATGATCTCAGGATGTCAACGGAAAACATGATTGGAATATTATTCATTCATAAAACCAATAGGTATTGAACGGTGGCTGTATTAGACTAAAAAAAAACAAACAAATAGACACATAATACGGTCATATAAAAGAAAAAACATAAATGCAGATGATAATAAATATAAAAATAAAGATATTCATAAATAGTCAATTATTTCATATCATTTATAAAATCATTAAAAAGCCTAAATAAGTCATCTTCGGATGGCTAAAAGGCAGAGAGTAATGTCGCTGGGTTTTGTTTGGGGCTACAGAAGCCCCTATGGGACAGAGTGGAAAGGCATTTGCCGTGATACACTGGATGACAGGTAGCGATCACGGAGCTACGGAAGCCGAGATGTGCCAAAAGAAGACGAGAAGTCACACATTGCTTCGGATTAGGTGGATATGGAACTCAGGATCAGTAGAGCATAAGTAATATCATGTATGTACACAGTGACTGCAACAGCAGCAGAATAGTGAGTGCAGCTCTGGAGTATAATACAGGATGTAACTCAGGATCAGTACAGGATAAGTAATGTCATGTATGTGCACAGTAGTACAGGATAAGTAATGTCATGTATGTACACAGTGACTGCACCAGTAGAATAGTGAGTGCAGCTCTGGTGTATAATACAGGATGTAACTCAGGATCAGTACAGGATAAGTAATGTCATGTATGTACACAGTGACTGCACCAGCAGCAGAATAGTGAGTGCAGCTCTGGGGTATAATACAGGATAAGTAATGTCATGTATGTACACAGTGACTGCACCAGCAGCAGGATAGTGAGTGCAGCTCTGGAGTATAATACAGGATGTAACTCAGGATCAGTACAGGATAAGTAATGTCATGTATGTACACAGTGACTGCACCAGCAGCAGAATAGTGAGTGCAGCTCTGGAGTATAATACAGGATGTAACTCAGGATCAGTACAGGATAAGTAATGTCATGTATGTACACAGTGACTGCACCAGTAGAATAGTGAGTGCAGCTCTGGTGTATAATACAGGATGTAACTCAGGATCAGTACAGGATAAGTAATGTCATGTATGTACACAGTGACTGCACCAGTAGAATAGTGAGTGCAGCTCTGGTGTATAATACAGGATGTAACTCAGGATCAGTACAGGATAAGTAATGTCATGTATGTACACAGTGACTGCACCAGTAGAATAGTGAGTGCAGCTCTGGTGTATAATACAGGATGTAACTCAGGATCAGTACAGGATAAGTAATGTCATGTATGTACACAGTGACTGCACCAGCAGCAGAATAGTGAGTGCAGCTCTGGAGTATAATACAGGATGTAACTCAGGATCAGTACAGGATAAGTAATGTCATGTATGTACACAGTGACTGCACCAGCAGCAGAATAGTGAGTGCAGCTCTGGAGTATAATACAGGATGTAACTCAGGATCAGTACAGGATAAGTAATGTCATGTATGTACACAGTGACTGCACCAGCAGCAGAATAGTGAGTGCAGCTCTGGAGTATAATACAGGATGTAACTCAGGATCAGTACAGGATAAGTAATGTCATGTATATAAAGCTCATGTATAGTCTTAGTGTAAGTTATCCTATATATATATAGAACAATATATTTGTAACAATATAAAATTTACCGTAATCGAAAACATCTTGAAGGAAGAAATTCCCATTTCCCACACAACCTTTTGAACATATTGTGCAACATATACCCTCATCTCTGAGAGAGCGGATTCCTGACATATTATTCTAAGGGCTGATACATTTATGTGATTTATGGAGAGCGTTTTGGCTGCTGTGTGGTTTTTCCACTTGTATAGTCTTCTCAAGGTCAAGGTAACAGAGAACAAATTTGACAAAAAAAAATTGAAATAAAATAAATCCCAGCACCCCAAAAAAATAATAAATAATTTAAAAATTTAATAAATTTTTAAAATTTCAACCTACAAAAAAAAAACAAAGCCTCAAGGTAAAAAAGAGAAACCATTTAAAAATGATTTGACACCAAAAAATGACACCCCCGCTGCCGAAAATAAAAGTAATTTACATTAAAAAAAATTCTGGTTCTACGTACATTGAGTCCATAAGTTTCCTAGTTAGAGAAAATATATTAATCCTACGAGATGTTTCCGTCTGTTCCTTGGTCTTCTTCCCGGTTTTGGCGTACAAGGTCTCAGGCAGCAGCGTATGAGCGGGAATTTCTTCTTTTCCCACAATGAATCTGGTCAAAAAAAAAATTTAAAATGTCATTTACAACTCTTAACCCTTTGTCAACCCAATATATATATTTTTGTTTTTGCACCACGTCCTTTTAAAATCCACAATTATTTTATAAAGAGCTGCATGAGGGCTTGTTTTCTGCGTAACAAACTGTAGTTTATAGTTCAGGACCGCCCGATGTATACATATATGACATAAAGAGGTTATGGCTAAATGAAGAATGCTCATAGGCTGTTCCCTCTCCATACAGGCCGGGTATTATCCAGCAGACACCTGCATCGGTCCGATGCTGGCAACACTTGTGGGAGTTAACCTGTTAGTTGTCGAGGTCAAAGTTCATCATTTCACAGCTTTACATGGACGCAGCCATATAACTACCAACCAACACTCCCCACAACATCATCTGGGACTGCCGATTGGTTCCTATGACAGCTGGGAACCTCCGGGAGGCACCTATGTCTGCCCATTTAAGGGGTTTTCCCATGAATTCGAGTTAAACCCTATCCACAGAATAGGGCATAACTCGCAGATCAGGGATGAGACCCCCACAGATCACAAAAACGAAGGGTCCGATGGGGTGCCACGTAGCTCAGACGGACCCCTCGTCGCTCCGGGAGTGTAATGGAGCAGACGGCCGTGCATGACCGTTCTGCTCCATACATCTCAATGGAGCCGACAAAAATTTCCGAGCGCAGCGCTTGGCGATCTCCGTCAGCTCTATAGTAAAAAAAAGTTTTAAAATAAAAAAAAAAACAACAGTAAAAATTCAAATCATTTTTTTTTTCCTAGAAAAAAAAAAAAAACATATCTCTGGTGTCTCCACATCTATCAAAACAGATATTCCAGTTGGTGAATTCCGTAACGGTCAGGATAGAGCAAAATGAAGAAGGTTTTTTTGTACAAAATGTTTTAACTTTTTAAAATCTATTCAAACACAAGAAAACCTACACAAATTATACACCCCAGTGATTTGGGCTCTGTTTTTAGAACTTTCACTATGCGCTCCAAATGAAACCTACTCTTTAGTCTTTGGGTTGTTACGATTAAGAGTCCGGTGTACCATCATGTGAGGTGTCTTTTTTTTTTAAATGAGACGGCATTTTCAGTGCTAAAATTTTGAGAATTAAATGTTTTTTTTTTCTAATTTCTTTAAGTTGCAAAATGGCAAGAAATGGTGAGTTGGACATTTGGGAGCGCTGTTATCTGTTTCGGGGTTTCACTTCCAGGAAAAAAACGGTTTTATATTTTGATAGATCGGACATTTTGGAAAGCGGTGACAAAACAAGTTCATTATTTTATTTATTTTTATATCAATTCCAGGAGGGGTGACATTTTTAGGTTTTTTATTTTTTTAACGTGGAGAAACTTATTTTTACAGTATTTTTAGATTTTTCCAGATCAACAGAAATTTCAGGTTCTGGATCCTCATACAGACTTGTCGGCTGTCATGGCGCCATGATGATGTCATACGGAACAACGATCACAGCCAAACTGGTGGCGCCCATGTGCCGCCAGCATTTAGATGTCTCCAGAGGCTCTTTGCCTGTCCATGGAGTGGGGGACACTATGAATTTATTGGAGGCTCTGCAGGTGTTTATTTTGTGCCATCAGTGTATAGAAACACATGCTGGGACCAGCTTCATACAACAGTCCAGAAAAATCCATAAAACATGGAATTCTCCGAAAAGCGTAGGACGTAACCTTGCGTATGTCTATGCGCCTAACATGTTTATTATCTCCTATGAAATTTTTAAAAGATGAAATAAATTGTCTACGTTTTGTGGATTTTTCTGGATTGATGTATGAAGCTGGACCCAACGTGTGGCCTTGGAACAAAGTTGCCCATGCTCCAACACGCCAGACATCACTTGCATAGCCTCCAGGTGAGCTGACTCTCCATCCTTGTGGTATCACTGTGACTGATATTGGAGACTTTTTGTTTGTCCTTGTTGTCGTGGCACTGTGGCTATTACTGGAGGCGCTATGGATGGACGTGGAGACACTGTATCTTATACCGGATAGTGTGTAGCCAATCCTAAGGACACTGATGGCACAATTCATGTTACGTAAAACTCAGTGGCTAATTTTGCTGCTACTTTGACTGCACCATGAAGTTCTGGGGCTGTTCATGATATGGAGATGTGGAACGGTCTGTAGGCACTATGTTTGTTATTAAAGTTTTAAAGTTAAAAGTAGTTAAAGTTTTTTTTGCTATTCATGGTGTATAAGACTCTGTTCACATCTTGTAGGCTCTGTGTCTACCAGCTACGTGGATGTTGCTGGTAAGGACGTAAAAGGTGGTGTCACCATGGTTTAGCTGTCAGGGCCCAAGCTCCTACATTTTGAGAAGCCATTCATTTACTTTTTACGAAAAATATACGGCAATGGTGTTTTTCCATAATGGACTGGTCCCAGAATTACATCATTGAGGATATTCTGAAGGCAAATATAATTTATAGTAAAGCACTGAGATCCATGGTGTTTGGTGTGCAGTAACCTCCACCGCCCCTCGAAGACTTTCATTTACCGGCAGAGCCAGACCTAGACCTATTGGTATTAATACAGCATAAATGATTCACTGTGAGTTTAGAGAAAAAGCATTAAAAATTTTATGACAAAGAACTTATTGAGTTTAAGTGCAGGAGTAAAGCCCAAGCCAGAACTAATATGTCATGGAAACTGTCCACTAAGGAGATGATTAAGAGGAGTAATGTCCGTCCAGAGCCAGAAACCCTGTGGCTCCTTGGATAGTTCTTGAGAATAACATGGAGTCACTTCTAAATCTTGAACAAATTCGCTATTAAACTGAAGTCAAAGAAAATGTGGATCCAAAATAAAGAAGTAAACTTTGAGACGTGGACAGCGATGTTCATAGTAATCCAAATAAAACATTTATATGGCGGCTTATAGCCATAGCGTGAGGAGTCATAGTAGATGGTTGTCATGGTCTTCATGGTAGAATGAAGACCACATTGGTCTTAAAGACCAGGGCTAAGCTTCATGTGTTATGAGTAGAATGGTAATGACTTCTTCTGGTGAGGTCCCTGCAGTGTATATTATGATGTACATGGGGTATTTCAGAAGAATATCTTAGAGGGCACTAGGAGTACCCGTTTTAGGTTGACCAAGATTAGCACAGTGAAGGGGCCACTATTCGGGTTGACAAAGACAAGAAGAATGTTTTGGGTTGACCAAGCGGGAAAGAATGTTTTGGGTTGACCGAGGAGGGAAGAATGTTTTGGGTTGACCGAGGAGGGAAGAATGTTTTGGGTTGACTGAGGAGGGAAGAATGTTTTGGGTTGACCGAGGAGGGAAGAATGTTTTGGGTTGACCGAGGAGGGAAGAATGTTTTGGGTTGACCGAGGAGGGAAGAATGTTTTGGGTTGACCGAGGAGGGAAGAATGTTTTGGGTTGCCGAGGAGGGAAGAATGTTTTGGGTTGACCAAGACGGGAAGAATGTTTTGGGTTGACCAAGACGGGAAGCATGTTTTGGGTTGACCAAGACAGGAAGCATGTTTTGGGTTGACCAAGACAGGAAGCATGTTTTGGGTTGACCGAGGAGGGAAGAATGTTTTGGGTTGACCAAGACGGGAAGAATGTTTTGGGTTGACCAAGACGAGAAGAATGTTTTGGGTTGACCAAGACGGGAAGTATGTTTTGGGTTGACCAAGATGGGAAGAATGTTTTGGGTTGACCAAGACGGGAAGAATGTTTTGGGTTGACCAAGACGGGAAGAATGTTTTGAGTTGACCAAGACGGGAAGAATGTTTTGGGTTGACCAAGGCAAGACGAATGTTTTAGGTTGGCCAAGATGGGAGGAATGTTTTAGGTTGACCAAGACGAGAAGAATGTTTTGGGTTGACCAAGACGAGAAAAATGTTTTGGTTGGCGTCACAGGACCATCTACAGTTCTCATATTTGACACCTAGGACAAAAGAACCTGCTTTTCACATCCATATACTTTCCAATATCCTTGGGGGGCCCTGACCTTAAGTTTCAGTTCTTCTGGAGGGGAAACACCAGACAAGGTTCTTAACACCTATGATCAAAGTGAGCTTAGCCTCCTCTTTCCTAAATACTTCCATGGACTGCCTCTTTGGTACTTATACATTTGATACCAGATGTGGTATGGAATCTGGAAGAGGAGACGTGGACAGCGATGTACATAGTAATCCAAATAAAACATTCAGAAGGCGGCTTATAGCCATAGCGTGAGGAGTCATAGTAGATGGTTGTCATGGTCTTGATGGGAGAATGAAGACCCCATTGGTCTTAAAGACAAGGACTAAGCTTCATGTGATAGAGTAAAGTGGTAATGACTTCTTCTGGTGAGGTCCCTGCAGTGTATATTATGATGTCCAAGGGGTATTTCAGAAGAATATGTTAGAGAGCACTAGGAGTACCCGTTTTAGGTTGACCAAGATTAGCACAGTGAAGGGGCCAATATTCGGGTTGACCAAGATGAGAAGAATGTTTTGGGTTGACCAAGATGAGAAGAATGTTTTGGGTTGACCAAGATGGGAAGAATGTTTTGGGTTGACCAAGACGAGAAGAATGTTTTGGGTTGACCAAGACGGGAAGTATGTTTTGGGTTGACCAAGATGGGAAGAATGTTTTGGGTTGACCAAGACGGGAAGAATGTTTTGGGTTGACCAAGACGGGAAGAATGTTTTGAGTTGACCAAGACGGGAAGAATGTTTTGGGTTGACCAAGGCAAGACGAATGTTTTAGGTTGGCCAAGATGGGAGGAATGTTTTAGGTTGACCAAGACGAGAAGAATGTTTTGGGTTGACCAAGACGAGAAGAATGTTTTGGTTGGCCTCACAGGACCATCTACAGTTCTCATATTTGACACCTAGGACAAAAGAACCTGCTTTTCACATCCATATACTTTCCAATATCCTTGGGGGGCCCTGACCTTAAGTTTCAGTTCTTCTGGAGGGGAAACACCAGACAAGGTTCTTAACACCTATGATCAAAGTGAGCTTAGCCTCCTCTTTCCTAAATACTTCCATGGACTGCCTCTTTGGTACTTATACATTTGATACCAGATGTGGTATGGAATCTGGAAGAGGAGACGTGGACAGCGATGTTCATAGTAATCCAAATAAAACATTCAGAAGGCGGCTTATAGCCATAGCGTGAGGAGTCATAGTAGATGGTTGTCATGGTCTTGATGGGAGAATGAAGACCCCATTGGTCTTAAAGACAAGGACTAAGCTTCATGTGATAGAGTAGAGTGGTAATGACTTCTTCTGGTGAGGTCCCTGCAGTGTATATTATGATGTCCAAGGGGTATTTCAGAAGAATATGTTAGAGAGCACTAGGAGTACCCGTTTTAGGTTGACCAAGATTAGCACAGTGAAGGGGCCAATATTCGGGTTGACCAAGATGAGAAGAATGTTTTGGGTTGACCAAGATGAGAAGAATGTTTTGGATTGACCAAGATGGGAAGAATGTTTAGGGTTGACCAAGACGAGAAGAATGTTTAGGGTTGACCAAGACGAGAAGAATGTTTAGGGTTGACCAAGACGGGAAGAATGTTTTGGGTTGACCAAGACGGGAAGAATGTTTTGGGTTGACCAAGACGGGAAGAATGTTTTGGGTTGACCAAGACGGGAAGCATGTTTTGGGTTGACCAAGACGGGAAGAATGTTTTGGTTGACCAAGACCAGAAGAATGTTTTGGGTTGACCAAGACGAGAAGAATGTTTTGAATTGACCAAGACCAGAAGAATGTTTTGGGTTGACCAAGACGAGAAGAATATTTTGGGTTGACCAAGACGAGAAGAATGTTTTGGGTTGACCAAGGCAAGACGAATGTTTTAGGTTGGCCAAGATGGGAGGAATGTTTTAGGTTGACCAAGACGAGAAGAATGTTTTGGGTTGACCAAGACGAGAAGAATGTTTTGGTTGGCCTCACAGGACCATCTACAGTTCTCATATTTGACACCTAGGACAAAAGAACCTGCTTTTCACATCCACATACTTTCCAATATCCTTGCGGGGCTCTGATCTTAAGTTTCAGTTCTTCTGGAGAGGAAACACCAGACAAGGTTTTTAACACCTATGATCAAAGTGAGCTTAGCCTCCTCTTTCCTAAATACTTCCATGGACTGGCTCTGTGGTACCTATACCTTTGATACCAAATCCGGTATGGAATCTGGAAGAGGAATCTGTTCTCAGGGCGAACTTGAGTTCTCCTTATCAACCCTTCCAGGGGTACAAATACCAGCTGATGGCCTCACAATGGTGCTGGCTGCCATATTTAGATAAGATGTAAATACTGGTAATGTATGGGGTACATATATAGATGCACTGAAAGAGGTTGATGTAGGTTAATTAGGATTGGTGGCCTCATCAATACCCTATACCTGCAGAGTGGTGGTTATTACCCTCTTCAGAAATCCATGGACACAGTGCTTGGTGCATACTTGGTATATATTGGCACTTATGGATCCCTGAAGGTGAGGCAATTTGCAGGCGGAGCTAAATCCTGAATAGTCTTCTCTATCATTGTATGGAAACATGGTGAGGAAAGTGGACAACCCCTTTAATACTGAATATTTCTTAATCTCTTGTAATATATTGGAAGAGCTTCACATGTCCATGACATCAGCTTACACTCACCACCAGGGCTACTTACTTTAGTGCTGAAAAGGCAAAACCTTGGAGTCCATCTTTGCACCTGCAAAAGTAAAAGGAATTTTTGTTTTAGCAAATTTATACCATACTATATAGAGAAGATACATTATATATACAGAACTACAATAACATTGCATTATACAACATATCATCATCATCTGAGATTTTCTAGAGGGAAAGAGGCAATGTTTTGACCTAAATACCCCATGCTACACCACAAGGCACTGCTATAAGTAGCATGGAAAGGCTTTTACAAAGTCACTCACACCACTGTATACAGAACGTGTAGGCGGGGATGTGACTACCGTTACTGGTTCAACAGTGACTACACTAGGACTTACCACTAGAGGGCAGCCATGAGCATTGAAAGTCAACTACCTATTGTTTCTCACATAACGGTGGCGCTATACATAACCAATACAAGGATATCAGTGTAATGTGAATTTTCACAGCGCCACCTATAGGTCAGGAGTAAAAACTACATCAATTGTATGTGGGCATGTATAAATTTTGCAGAAATGTTATAAGTGTGTATGTTTTAGGTTCATTTGTGTACATATATTTATCTGTATTAATATATTTTTTATGTTGTCTATATCTATCTATCCATCTATCTAGAGAGAGAGAGAGACAAAGATGTGTATCTGTTTATATGTATTTTTACGCTGCGTATGTGTGTCTCTATGATTATATTTTTATGTTTTGTGTGTGTGTATATATATTTTTATGTTGTGCCTGTATATAAGTATATATCTGTATGAATACATTTGTGTGTGTGTATATATATTTTTATGTTGTGCCTGTATATAAGTATATATCTGTATGAATACATTTGTGTGTGTGTATATATATTTTTATGTTGTGCCTGTATATAAGTATATATCTGTATGAATACATTTGTGTGTGTGTATATATATTTTTATGTTGTGCCTGTATATAAGTATATATCTGTATGAATACATTTGTGTGTGTGTATATATATTTTTATGTTGTGCCTGTATATAAGTATATATCTGTATGAATACATTTGTGTGTGTGTATATATATATATTTATTTTATGTGGTGTGTGTATATAGGTGGATACAGTCATGAGCAGAACTGTAAGTCCCACGTTCCCCCTGTATAAGTCATAGCCCCCATAGGAATTCAAGGGCAGGTGTAAGAGAAGAAAGTGAAGCTTGAAAGGTCCTTCTCATGTTACTGTGGTGTCATGTACATTGCCCTGTGGTTTGCGCTGCTGTACTGTATAGCTGACGTGTGAGCGGGACCCCATGACTTATATCCCAAGCTGCTATATGATAAGACTTGGTGTCCTGCAGCTACACTTGGATGTGGGGTCTAAGCTGTGAGCCCTATAGGGGGCGCTCATTCGTGACTATCCAATGAAAAGAAGCAGTAAGAGGCATTACAAACATAACAGGGCCCATTCCGTCGGGTTTCCCAAATTTTTTGGTTTTGCGCTGAATTGCTCAGGTTTTTGACAAACGCGGTCGTATTGTGGTGCATCGGCGCCGGCTTTCATGCGACACAAATCGGGGGCTGCGGCTGTCGGACAACCCGACTGATTCGGAGAAACCACATAATTTAAAATTGAAATTGTGTCGGAAGATCAGCACTTACATGCACCAGGAAGAAGAAGGTGAAATCCGGCGGACCTCAGCGGGGGAAGCGACACATGAAGGAGATCTTAGTGAATCGCGGCAGCTCCGGATCCTCATTGGACATCCCGGATCGGCGGCGTCAACCGAACGGTTAAGTAAATGTGCCCCATTATCTCATGAGTGGTACAGATTCTACTTGATGAGATCCAGCTAGTAGAGCAATGCACCCTGGGAAATACTAACTTAAAGGGATATTCCAGGAATCAGCATAATTCATATACAAATGGGTCCTTAAAATATAAGCTAATGTGTAATTAGTTGTTATTTAAAATTTTGCTCCCGTTAGCAGAAAATGCTGTTGACATAGACTGTAATGAAGAATTAAAATGCTACTGGCCCTTTAATCAGTCCGTTAATTTCCTCCGCGCGGTGCGTTGCAGAAAAGAAGATGGCCGCTGGTCACATGTCCACATCACATGTCCTACACCTGCCGGGGCAGGGTCATGTGATCAGCACTATGTTTGGCTGTAGTCGGTTGGTTGCAGTGCATCCAGTATGGCCAGTGGTGTGGTGATGGCAGTTGCACATCATTACTATGGTAACAGAGCAAGAAAACCTGTTAAATCATCACCGGGAGCAGAGCACAAGAGGGAGGAGGAGTTACTGAGAACTAAAGGATCATGGAACTTGCATTTTCCAGTGGCGGCCATCTTAGTGATAACTCCACCTACTTTAAAGAGCCCATAAATTTTGTAAATCCTAAAATCAAATTATTTAAGCTCCGTTTTGTGACTAATGACATTTAGTATTGTTGTATTCATTTATTTATATCATCATGGGTTTTTGTGTCAGACGTTCATATTCCCGGAATACCCCTTTAATAGTTCCCTCTAGGGAAATGTCGTTCTAGTTCTAGGTCCACCCATTGGTCAGCCCCTGCAGCGGTAACAGATTCACCCTAGTGTGTCCTCACACTGCTGTGCTCTTAGTACTGTTTCACAGACCTTCCCTTCTGCACTGATTGACTGCTGTAGCTTTAACTCCAGGAGGGGCTGTGAGTGAGAGCACAGCAGTGTAAGTATATGTACACAGTGCACTTGGAAAAGCTACAATCCTGGAATATAAATCAATATTTTACAGTCCTGCTACAAACAACCACAAAGTTTAAATCTCCTATTTCTCCTGAGACAATACCTAACACTATCTGCAGATAGCACAGATCATGGCAGAGTGAGGACAGGCTCCCTTTGCGTTTGGAGATGCTGCAATATTGGAATATTAATCCATATTTCACAGTCCTGCTGCTACTAACAACATACAAAAAGTTATGATTACATATTTCGCCTGAGACAATGCCTAAAACTATCTGCAGAGAGCACAGCAGTGTGAGGACATGTCCCCAGTGCACTAGAAGACTCTACAATCTGGGAATATAAATCTATATTTCACAGTCCTGCTGTTACTAACAACATACAAAAAGATATGATTACATATTTCTCCTGAGACAATACTTAAAACTATCTGCAGAGAGCACAGCAGTGTGAGGACATGTCCCCAGTGCACTAGAAAACACTACAATCCGGGAATATAAATCTATATTTCACAGTCCTTTGGCTACAAACAACATAAACAAAGGTTTGAGTACACATCTCTCCAGGGACAATATACCTAACACCAGCTGTAGTACTGCATGCTCACATCTGCTGACAGGTGGCTATGGGTTTCGGTAGGTCTTATGTTAAACCACAGACCAAGACCCCAATAGAATCAGAACCATGAAGTGTAAATGGATAATATTCTAGATTACAAAGTGTCAAACTCAGCTCTGCTACATCTGCATCTAGATGACACCTAGAAATGGATTACAGATCCAATATATCTGCTCCTGCTGCAATACCACAGCGCACCACTGGATGTCGCCATACACCATGCACTTTTTAGGCGTTTTTTTAACCCCCTGTGTTCCTCCTATACGCACTATACATAGAGCCTGTTCATTTTACAAGAAACCGGAGCTGAAGAACAGTAAAACGTGAACACCTTCTTTTATGCTTTGCTCGTGCCTGTCTGCGGCGGGGGTCACGCTGGGTCTGCGCGCAGTCACACAGGGCTCGGGTTTCTAAACCTGCCCACAAGTGTCGTTAACACTCGTCTTTCTCTTATTTTTACGGTATCCGATTTCTGAAGTTCTGACCCTGGAAATATGTGTCGTGTAGACTCCTCGTCTCACCGTAACTTCCCTTTCTGCGTTTCCGCTACATCCCAATAACTTTGCGTCTTGTGCGATTATATATCTCGCCTTCAGCGACTAATGGGTTAATCCCCAGAACAATGTTTGAATATTTGGATGCAGGACTAGGGCACAAAACTATATCTGTGCCCCAGGTGAAGGAAATAAATTACAGTATTTTTCAGATTATAAGGCGCACCATCAATAAATGCCTGCTAAAACGTCTAGGTTCATATATAAGGCGCACCGGATTATAATGCGCACCTGATTATACGGATGAATGACCAGCAGGGGGCAGACCTGTGCACAGTTCCAGGCAGCTGTTGTCTGTAAATACGGTTCATATATAAGGCGCACTGGACTATAAGGCGCACCTTTGATTTCTGAAAAATACAAGTATTTTTTGTGCGCCTTATAGTCCGAAAAATATGGTAGTTTCCTATTTACCATAATCGCTCTTGCTCTGGAGGGCTCTAATACACAGAACTGCTACTGATTTGAATGGACGGTGTGTAATGTCTCATTTCGCCTGCGGGGGAGCTGTAGAAAAATTTAACACTTATTACCAGGTTTCTGTATAGATCAGAACTGATCGCTGGGATGGGAGCAGAGGGACACTTTAAGATCCTACTTGTTGTGAAGTGACCCTTCTAACATGTAGGGATTGTGCAAAGCCGAAAATCATATCATAGGGGTTGTGCAGTTTCAGCAGATACTTGATATTGTTTGTGAAATGAAAAGTTACACAATTTTCCCATATACTTTCTATATCAATTCCTCATGGCTGTCTAGATCTCTGCTTGCTGTCATTCAACAGGAAGCTTCATTGTTTATTACTAGTGGATGAACAGCCGTGCACCTGTGTGACATCACATGACCAGGAATGTATAAACAATGTACCTGTGTGACGTCACATGACCAGGGATATAACTAGCCGTGCACCTGTGTGACATTACACAACCAAAGATATATCAAGCAACGCACCTGTGTGACATCACATTACCAGGGATATAACTGACCTTGCACCTGTGTAACATCAAATGACCAGGGATATAACGGGCTGTGCACCTGTGTGACATCACGTGACTAGGGATACAATTAGCTGTGCACCTATGTGATGACGCATGACCAGGAATATAACGGGCCGTGCACCTGTGTGACATCACATGACCAGGGATATAACGGGCAGTGCACATGTGTGACATCACATAACGAGATATATAACGGGCAGTGCACATGTGTGACATCACATGACCAGGAATATAACGGGCAGTGCACATGTGTGACATCACATGACCAGGGATATAACAGGCAGTGCACATGTGTGACATCACATAACGAGATATATAACGGGCAGTGCACATGTGTGACATCACATGACCAGGAATATAACGGGCAGTGCACATGTGTGACATCACATGACCAGGGATATAACAGGCAGTGCACATGTGTGACATCCCATGACCAGGGATATAACAGGCCGTGCACCTGTGTGACATCACATGACCAGGGATATAACGAGCAGTGCACATGTGTGACATCACATGACCAGGGATATAACGGGCAGTGCACATGTGTGACATCACATGACCAGGGATATAACGGGCCGTGCACCTGTGTCACATCACATGACCAGGGATATAACGAGCAGTGCACATGTGTGACATCACATGACCAGGGATATAACAGGCCGTGCACCTGTGTGACATCACATGACCAGGGATATAACGAGCAGTGCACATGTGTGACATCACATGACCAGGGATATAACGAGCAGTGCACATGTGTGACATCACATGACCAGGGATATAACAGGCCGTGCACCTGTGTGACATCACATGACCAGGGATATAACGAGCAGTGCACCTGTGTGACATCACATGACCAGGGATAAAACGAGCAGTGCACATGTGTGACAATAAAGCTTCCTGATGAATGACAGCAATTAAACGATGATGAATTCATATAGAAAGTATATAGGAGAAGCATATAACTCTTTCTTACGCAAGTAACTCATTTAACTCTACACGCCCCTCTTTCCCATGATTGTTCTGGTGATGACTACATAGTCTATGGCTGCACAGGAGTATGTAAGGCACACGTGCGTCACCCCTCCTCCTCTCCATCGCGGCTGACGTATGCCTGCCCGGCCATAGCATAGCACGTATGCAGCCTTAGTTTAATTGGACCAATGTGTTTCCATGGTTACATGACTACAAACAAACCCTGTGTAGTCAGATCCTTCAGTCATAAACCCTCTAATCTGGTGCAGTTATACGTCCTTCCATCTGTTTTGTACAGGATCTGACTACACATAATTTTTGTAGTCTGTAACCACGAAGACACATATATCTTCTATATCATATAGAAGTTTGTTTGTAATTGAGATAATTTTCACAATATTTTCATAGACTAATTGGAAAAGTGTTGTGAGTGGACAAATCCTTAAAGGAGGTTTCCAATCTAAAAATCGAACAGGAAGCAGATAGCGCCATACTGTCTGTACTGGTCAGCCTAGGTGACTGTAGATCAGCACCCATAAACCGCAGTACTTCAGTTCCACCACTACAAAGAGAGTGGCGCTGTCTGCTGTATATTCCAAGCTGATGGGTAGGGGGTTAAGGTGTTGGATCACAACCAATCTGAAATTGATGACTTTGGAATAGATCATTGATATTTCTGATCTGGAACACCCCTTTAAGTAGTGATATGCTCCCTTTCGGATTGGGTGTTTCATTTAAAAAAACAAATGCTTGGTCCATAAAATTAGATTGCAAGCTCCATGAATCGGGGACCAAGTGATTACTCAACCCTATAGTAGACTCTGAACAAAAGTACCGTATTTTTCGGACTATAAGGCGCACAAAACATCCTTTGATTTTCTCAGAAATCAAAGGTGCGCCTTATAGTCCAGTGCGCCTTATATATGAACCGTACTTACAGACAACAGCTGCCTTGAACTGTGCAGAGGTTTGCCACCTGCTGGTCATTCATCCTTATAATCAGGTGCACCTTATATATGAACTTAGACATTTTAGCAGGCATTTATTGATGGTGCGCCTTATACACCGGTGCGCCTTATAGTCTGAAAAATACTGTAGGTGGGGCCGTGACAACAGATCTAGAGCCTTGTTATAGGATTAATCTGTAAAATTCTGAATTTATGAGCTATTGTCTTGAGACGTTACTCTTGAGACGTGAATCCTTTCAGAACTCTGCATCCATGATCATTGTGGATCATTTTACAGCATGCCGTAAAGCAGATTGGGAATTTGTGGGTTGTTTTACAGCAAGCCGTAAAGCAGATTGCGAATAAAAATAGAGTCACCGTACAAATTCCTGACAGCGTGAGGGGGAAGGAAAGGTGACACTTCCATCCCGGAGATTTACATGTTCAGCAAAGTCGTCTCCTCTTATAACAATCACATGTCCCGGAGCGGAGCCGTTCCGAACACATGTTGGGATTGTGTATTTTTTTTTTCCAAAGGCATTAACCAATTCCATAAGTTGCAATAAATTCCTGCGCCGTGTGTTTACCGTGTAATGGCTTCAAGCTGCGAGTCGCTGTGAGTATGTAGATGTACACGTATTACACAATGGCCTGGTTTGTTTTACGGCCGACATCTGAGTCATCTAGAACGTATGAGCTCATGAGTTTTTGGGGCTCCCCCTTCCCCCAGGGGCAGATCAGGTGAACCCAAATTTTGTCACTTTCCCTAAAAAAAAGTCCTTGAAAAAATTCTATTCAGTGACCACCAGCAGAGGTACTAATTCTATTCAGTGACCGCCAGCAAAGGTACTATCATATGTCAGACTGTGGACACAATTATTAGTGTTGCATTACAAATCCATAAAACTAAAACGCCTCAAATTATCTTCTGTATATAAAGTGTATAAATGTCACAAAATCTACAGCGCTTTACAATATGGAGTCCATATAACACAGGCCAGTAGTGTCTGAGGTAAAACTCTTCTAATCAGAGCTCGGCTTTCATTTTATAAACAGCTGTGGACAAATGAAAGCTGAGCTCTGATTGGTTGTCATGGCCAACAAGAACAGTTCTGCTCTCAGACAGTGCCATTCAATAAATACTGCCATACCATACTCAAAAAACAACTATACGGTGTTAAATACTACTACAATACAGGGATAACACTATCATAATGTGCTATCACAGTGATTAAAGACACCACCATATCAATACCACCAGCAGGGCTCAAATAATACCAACATACAGTATTAACATATAACTACACAGTGTTCAAATAAGACTTACATATGGTGCTCAAAAATTCATAAGATAGAATACACAAATAATACTACCCTGCAGTGATGAATCATCATAGAGTATAAGTAATACTAACATATAGTGCTGAAAAAACACCATCTTACTGTGTTCAAATGAAACATCATACAGTTCTCACCTATCGCTATGCTACTACTACCATATAGAGGAATACTACTACTACTACTAATACTACTACACCACTATACTACTACCACCATACAGTGCTCAAATGACACCATCATAAAGTGCTCAAATAATACCAACACACAGTGCTCAAATTATACAAAGTGCCCACATAAATACCACCGTACAGTGCTCAAATAATACCAACACACAGTGCTCAAATAATACAAAGTTCCCAAATAATACCACCGTACAGTGCTCAAATAATACCACCGTACAGTGCTTAAATAATACCATTAAACAGTGCTGAAATAATACCATTAAACAGTGCTGAAATAATACCACCATACAGTGCTGAAAGAATACCACCATACCATGGTCAAATAATATCACCATACAGTGCTAAAATAAAATCACTATACAGTGCTGAAATAATGCTACCATACAGTGCTAAAAAAATACCACCATACAGGGCTGAAATAATACCACCATACAGTGCTCAAATAATACCATAATACAGTGCTCAAATAATACCATAATACAGTGCTCAAATAATGCAATAATACAGTGCTCAAACAATACCATAATACAGTGCTCACATGATACCACCATACAGTACTAAAATACCACCACCATACAGTGCTAAAATAATACCACCTTACAGTGCTGAAATACTACCGCCATACAGTTCTGAAATAATACCACCATACAGTGCTAAAATAATTACCACCATACAGGGCTGAAGTAATACCACCATACAGTGATTACATTATGCGACCATGCAGTGTTTACACGTGCTCAAATAATACCACTATACAGTAGTATATACCTACTACATAGTGCTACCATACCGTGCTGAAATGATACCACCATAGTACGCACATACTGCCATACAGACACGTGCTAGCTTGTGGAGCCCTGTCATAGATTTCCCTCCGGAGCTGACACATGTACACAATATGGAAGAGATCATTCCTCATTCTCCCACGTGCCAAAGTGCGGAGCCATGACCGTCTTTATAGCGCGGCCAGAATGAAGACGTTAGCGCGAGGCCCTTGTAACAGCCAGACAATGGCCCATAAATCATTAGTGCGCTGCTGGCCGCCTGACACTCCGCAAGGCTTCATTAGGATCCAGAATTAGACTGCGGAGAATCAAAGTAATGAGGTAACGCCGGAGACAGGAAAAGCGCAAGCTAATAAAAGCGTTAATAGAGGCTGTAACGTAATAATAAACTGCAGCACAGGCCGAATAGAGAGTGAGCGAACATACCTGCATGCCTCACCACATACCTGCCGGCAACATTCATAGTGCCAGGACTAATAATAAAGTGCTTACAGATGTAGCTGAGAGCGTACTCAAAAAATATCACATTATGATATTAAAGATCCTTAAAGGGAACCTGTCAGCAGGTGTGACTGTGTAGGCTGCAGACAGTGTTAGGTATTGCCCCTGGAGCAATGTGTAATCACAATGGGGGTCATTTACTAAGGGCCCGATTCGCGTTTTCCCGACGTGTTACCCGAATGTTTCCGATTTGCACCGTTTTCCCCGGAATTTTGGCGCATTGGCGCTGGCATGCACGCAACGGAAATCGGGGGGCGTGGCCGAACGAAAACCCAACGGATTCAGAAAAAACGCTTTAAAAAAAAAAAAAAATCTGTCGCGGAGCTTGCACTTACCTTCACTCAGCCCGGCTCGGTCAACTCCAGCGCGTTCCGATTCTTTTCAGCGCAGCAGCGCCACCTTGTGGACGGCAGAGAAACTACCTTAATAAATCCCGGCCGGACCCGAATCCAGCGCAGAGAACGCGCCACTGGATCGCGAATGGACCGGGTAAGTAAATCTGCCCCAATGTGTAATATGGATTTCTATTCCAGGACTGTAGCTTCTAGGGGAAGGGTGTCCTCACACTGCTGTGCACTGTTCTCTCTGGAGTGAACTGCAGCCAGTGTTCGGTATTAGCCCTTGAAAGATATGTAATTAAAAGTTTGTGTACATTGCTAGTAGCAGCAGGACTGTGAAATAAGGATTCAAATGCTAGCTCACCCAACTTTTCAATGGGGAGATGAGAACATGCTCACTATGGTGGGTTTGGCTTGAAAGTAAGGTGCAGTAGGTGTTTGACCACAATTACTCAAGCAGATGTTGGGAAAACGGATCAGACATGTTGAATTTTAACATACCCAATCCTTTGTACTCAAGATAAGAAGTCCATTAAATGTGACTAATTCCACCCTACTCATTAAGACTATCCGGACCTACAGCTTGACTTGAATTACGCCTGCCCTGACCTTGGCTTGTATCTGACCACTCTTTGCCCTCTGCGGACCGCACTTTCATCGGACATCCCGACAATTTCCGTTTTGCGCCGCTGGGACAGGAATTTAAAAGGGGAATGTGTCGCACGCGATTGGATTTTGGCACAATCGCGCTGGCTTTTACGCGATACAACCTCATGAACTCCAAAGTCCAGATCCCTGTATAGGGGTTAGAGGGTGGAAACCAAGGAGGAAACTTTGAAAAGTTGCCCAAAGTCATACTGTTTAGGTGACAAAATAGCTCTACAACTTGATCTTGGAAAGGTCTAATTGGCTTAGCAAGTCCACACCATCTAAGCTTCAGAATCTGTCTCACCTCTGAAGAGCAGGTCCTCCTTTAGGCCAGACATCATCTACGCAAGTTCCTGGCAGCACCATCTAAATATAACCTAAGTGCATGTACCACCAATGTGTGAAGTTGGCGCCAGTGTGGTAGTTGTCAATATCTGAGTGTTACGACACAAGTGATAGTCACCGGCTAATGGTTCTCGTCTCGCGCACATCCTATAAATCAGCGGCTTGGCCGTTTGTGACAGCTCCAGTCCTCCAGAGATTACTAGTCCTTACCTTTTCGGGAAATTGAGACACTTGAAAGAGTTAGACCCTAAGCGCCTGGATCAAGGAGGGGGATTTGCATATAGGAACGTATGGATACAATGTATCTCAGCTCCATGGTTTCATCACATTGGAAGATGTGAGATGTCAGGAGGTCTCCTCGATGTTCTCCAGACTCGCTGAGAGTCTCTTGACATTGATAACACTCCTGAAGCCAAGGGATATTAGTGCTGGCAGTGAAAGCCATAAATGAGATAGCGGGATGGAGCCCTTTATCACTGCTGCCCCATTACTACTCTTCATACTCCTAATATACAGTTTACAGATAAGTTTCACTCTCCTGTGGATAAAACAAACATCAGCCACTTCATACACTGCAAAGCTGATGTCCGGGGATGTAACGCGCCTCACTGGGTCCTTCAGAGATGTAGAGGAGCTGGATTTGTCTTCAGACTGATAACTGGACTTTACTTTACCTTAAAGAGATATTTCACGGTTCATATCTTATATTAAAATGGGGTAGAAAAGTGAGTGCAGCTGTGGAGTATAATACAGGATGTAACTCAGGATCAGTACAGGATAAGTAATGTCATGTATGTACACAGTGACTGCACCAGCAGCACAATAGTGAGTGCAGCTCTGGAGTATAATACAGGATGTAACTCAGGGTCAGTACAGGGTAAGTAATGTCATGTATGTACACAGTGACTGCACCAGTAGCAGAATAGTGAGTGCAGCTGTGGAGTATAATACAGGATGTAACTCAGGATCAGTACAGGATAAGTAATGTCATGTATGTACACAGTGACTGCACCAGCAGCAGAATAGCTCGTGCTGGATCATTCTGCTGTGAACTGCTGACGGGTGTGGTTGTGTTCTGCTGAGCTCCTGCACCACCTGGAGCAAACCCAATCCACCCAGGCCTGCTCTCTCCTCCCCAGGGAGGGAGTGGGTTCTGTGGGATGAATCCTGCAGGAAAATCCCAGGCTCCTGTCTCCCGGACCAGGCCGGCGGGGGGCAGGAGAAGCCAGTTACCGGCCAAATCGGAGGGTGTAAGAAGATCTGCCCGGAGCCAAGGACGCAGCGATGTGACCTCGGCTGCCACCCCCAAGACCCAGGGAAGCCGCAAGGTCTCCGGAACACAGAAGATCAAGGCAAGTGACATCAGCCTGAGTGCTCCTCCTGGAAAGCTGGATGTATGTGCGGGAAAGCTGGGTGGTTCAGCTGGAAAGCTGGGTGCTCACGGAGGTGTGCAAAAAGCATGGGGACATCTAAAGGCCCGGGAGTCTGCTACCATCTATGGCTCCCGGATTGCTGAGCACCTCCGTGAGTACGAGGAAGCTGGCAAGGCGCTGAGGAGGCTCCAGGAGGAGATACGGGAGACCTTGGCCCTAGCGGGGGTGGCTACGCAGAGAAAGAAAAAGTCTGATCTACTTACCACCATAGACAGACTAAAAGCCGAGGTCACCGCTCTGCAGGAGAAGCGACATCTAATCCGCGAGCACAGCGGTCCGTTCCGTGAAAAGTTGGAGAATGATGCCCGGTTTGATGACATGCGCCAGGAGCAGTTAAGAAAACTGAAGGGGCTTCAGATCCAGGCGGATGATAGCGATGATGAGGAGGATGAGGAAGACCTGCCGTGTCCGTCTGGTGGCCTGCACCAACATCAGCAGGCCTCGCACGACAGGCTGCCTGCGGAGCAAGCGCCATTACCATCAGGCTGCGGCTCTGCCAACCTGGAGGAGGAAAGTGATGACAGCGGCCAGGGGGGGGCGCTAATGGCTCAGATACGCCAGCTTGAGTCTCCAGTTCACCTCCAGAACTTCTCCTTCGGCGATGATATGCCAGATGACGACCAAAAGAGGAAGAAGACGAGACCCAAGAAGACCAAGGCGTCTCAGGAGGTGAATCTGGTGTTTCGTCCCCTCCCTGTTTCCTCCGGGCGGGCAGCAGTGTCAGCCTGTCGTGTAGGCCCCGTAACCCAGCCCAGCACGAATCCTGCAGTGGACTCGGTGCCAGGGTGCGGGGAGAGTGCAAAGCCACGTTCCATCATGGCGCAGAGCACCAGCCTTGTTTGTAGTAGCAAGGATGGTGCAGGGAAGGCATCGGCCGAAAGGCCGGACAGTGAGGGCGATCCGGCAGGTCCTGGTACTGTGCGCTGCCCCCTAGTGGGAGGGGGGGGTGGCCCGGTGCCAGGGGCAGTGGCGGTGGCTCCTGTGGCCCCTAGCACTGTGGCTGCATCTAGCTCCGGTGAGCAGCGGCAGTGTGATGGGGCTGCTGGGGCTTGTGGTGCGGCGCCTCCCAAGCATCCCGAACAGCCTGCAGAGAAAGGCGCAGGAAAAGTGTTGTTTTGCATTGGATCATCAGACCCTGGAGAGGGCACAAAAAGACTGTCCGGAGTCTGCAAGGGCAAGTGGCCTCTTGCATCCAGCGAGCAGCAGAGCAGAAATATTAAAAAAACTACTGGACAACAAGGGGTTAATGCCAATGAGGCAGAGGGCACCTTTAAGATCGGGGTTGGAGCTGCCTCTTCTCAGGCTGTATCAGCTATGGAGGTGGCTCTACCCCCAGTGCCCAGTGACGCCGAGGCAACCCCAGGTCCTCCTGGCCCAGCTGGTGTGAGTGATGCAAGGAAGCGAGGCAGTAATGCACATAGTGTGGTGAATGTGGGAGTGGTGAATGGTGCTGAGGGGGGTGATCCTGTTGTGCGTGCTGGACCATCTGCACCCCCAGTGGTGGCCGCTCCCATAAGGAGCTATGCGAGTGTCACCGCTGGGGCAAGTGGGGTTAACTCCTTGTCTCCTGACTCTGGGAATAGCGTTTTGCAAAGGCGTCTTCTGGAGGCTCTCAGGAGAGGGGAAAAGTCAATCACTGTAGAGGGGAGAGATGTTGATCTGTCCTTCTGGACAGACAGGCATGGCCTGGCAGCCTTCCAAGAGAAAAGGGGGGGAGAGACTGTATGGTCTTTACCCACAACCGGGCCCGGAGCTGCCCGTAGGAATGTGGTTCGTCTTCGCTGGAGGGGCAGTGACGCATGCCCACCCAGGTCAAGGGTGGTGGAGCTCCTCCTGAAGATGAACTTCAGGGCTAGTGACATCTTTGCCCTGATACATCCTTATGGTACTCCGGAGTTCGATGTCAGCTTTGTTCGGCCGGAGGGCTTAGAGCTCTTCTGGTCGAATTATGAGCTGGCAAAGAACGAGCCCGCATGGCGAGACTTTGCTGTGCAAGCAGTGTCTCGACAAAACGCAGTCAAGAAGGTGACCGTTTTGACCCGTAACGAGTCACTTTCTTGCATGGACATCATGACTTGGCTCAGTCGTTATGGTGAGGTTGTACAGGTACCTCAGAAAAACCGCGATGAATTTGGCATTTGGTCTGGAGCCTGGACCTTCATGATGAAGTTGAAGTGTTCAGGCGGCACAGTCGCCCACATTCCTTCTTCAGCCTTTCTTGGACGGGACAGAATCCTGATTTTCTACCAGGGGCAGCCGAAGGTCTGTCACAGGTGCGGTGACCCCACACACTTTAGCGCCAGCTGCCAAGTGCAGAAGTGCGCTTTGTGTGGTGGGCTAGGTCATCTCGCTGCATCCTGTAAGGACATTAGGTGTAACCTGTGTGGTGAGCTCGGTCACCCTTTCAGCCGTTGTCCTCGCTCCTTTGCCAATGCGGTTGTGACCCCAGTGGAGGAGAGCCATGTGGTTGCTTCTGCTGGGGAAGGTACCAGCAGAGGTGGAGGAGCTGAGGGGCCTGTGAAGAAAAGCAAGAATAAGTCACCTTCTCAGTTGAGGCGGCTTGAAGCCAGACAAAAAGGGAGAGAACTGGGGAAGCCTCAGGTTGCTGGGGTGACCCTGGGTCCTTCCTCAGAGGCTGGTCATGCTACTGAGGCCCTGAGGGATGATGAGTTGGATGAGGAGGTCAGGAGGATGGAGCGCGAGAAAGGTGCCATGTCCTCCACGTCCTCCCATTATGAGAGTATGGATGAGGATAACAGGATTTGGCTAGAAAATAAGCGCAAGCAGAAAAAGAAAAAGCGCGGCGTATCTAAGGTACCTAAGGAAGGGAAAACTTCCTCCCCTCTGGTTGAGCTTTCCAACCGGTTCCTCACCCTCGATGAGATCGCCTCCTCGGAAGGAGAGGCTGAGGGTGGGGTTCTGGAGGTGGCGGCGGAGCAGCCTGCAGGGGGCGCCGAGTCTCTATCCTCTGGGGAAGCCGGGTCCTCAGAGTGGGAGACTGACTCAGAGTCAGGAGACAAGGACGAAGGAGAGGGTGGTCCGGATGGGTCATTGGGGTCCAATAATAACATGGACACCACAATTTCATTAAAAAGAAGTTGCCCTAAATCTGATGGGAAAAAAGAAAGGGGATCATCGTCAGAGGAGAGTCGGGGGAGGGGAAGCAATAAGAAAAAAGCCGTTTAACTCAATCACTCATGATGGCGGCACCCACTCCGTTGACGCTGGCGTCCATTAATGTCGCCAGCATTAAGTCTGATGCGGCTAGATTTGCAGCCTTTGATTTTCTCGGCCGTGTTGAAGCCGACATTTTATTTTTGCAGGAGACCAGGTTGCCAGATTTGGCGGCCGTGTTTAAAGCTAAGAGGGAATGGAGACACGGGCCTTCCTATTGGTCTCTTGCGGCCGAGCCGTATAGCGGAGTGGCGGTCCTCTTTACCGCACCGGTAGAATGCCGACGAGTTATTGAGTTAGAAATGGGGAGGTGCCTGATCCTGGATGTCCTCATGAAGGGACAAGAACTTCGCCTAATTAATATCTATGGTCCCCAGTCCAAGTGGGACAGGAAGTGTCTCTTTATGAGGATCAAGCCCTACCTTTTTACTAGTCGGCAGGTGGTCTTTGGAGGGGACTTCAATGCTGTCACGAGGTCCCAGGATAGGGGAGGTTCCAGAGACAAGCTGACTTATGATAGCGTCGCTCTTAATAGCATAGCCAGTGAGGCTCGCCTGGTGGATGTCCACATCCGGCACACCCCAGGCCACGCGGGGTTCACCTATTATAGGGGTAGCTGTAGGTCTAGAATAGACAGGTTTTATTTAAAGGAGGAAGCCATTTCTTCAGCAGTGTCCGTTGTTGAGGTGGAGTTCTCCGACCACTGTCTAATTTTGTTTTCTCTGAATGTTACAGAGACCCCCCGGATGGGAAGAGGCTACTGGAAGCTCAATTCGTCTCTCCTGGAAGAAGCGGAGATAAGACAATCCTTTGAGGACTTTCTTCAGAGCCAGGTACCTTTGCTGGGCCTTTGTAGCAGTAAGTCAGAGTGGTGGGAGATGCTCAAGAAAAGGGTGGCGAGATTCTTCCGCCAGCTCTCGAGCCTCAGGAGCCTGGACAGGTACCGCCTGTATCAGGGCCTGAGGAGGAAACTCGAGCATCTCGTCTCGACTGGAGGTAGTCGTGAGGACATCTCCAGAGTGAAATCCTTGCTGAAGAGGTGTCAGTACGATAGACACGCATCTTTGGTTTTTGAGAGGGATTACGGGAAATACCGCTCGCCCGACCCTTACAGAAACTGCAAGATGTCAGTGAATGGTAAAGTTGTCACAGGACTGGTTGACAGTACGGGATCCCTGAAAAGGTCCAGATCAGGGATTCTGGAGGTCGTCAGATCCTTCTACTCGCACCTCTTGGGCAGGAAGGATCTAGATCGGGATGTGATATCGGCTTTTCTGGCTGAAACTGTCCCTGAGCCAGGAGTAGACCCCTCTCTTGATGTTTTGACAGAGATGATCAGGGAAGAGGAAGTCAGCCGGGCGATTGAAGGGCTCGCCCTCAAGAAATCGCCAGGTCCGGATGGCTTAACATCTGAGTTTTATAAAACCTTTAAGGACGCCTTGGTTCCCCTCTTGACTGAGGTATTCAATGAGTGTCTTTCCTCGGGCGCTCTGCCGAAGTCAATGAGGAGGTCAGCCCTGATCATTCTGTCAAAGGGTAAGGACCGATCTCGTATTGAGAACTGGCGTCCCATAGCGCTTCTCAATACGGACAGAAAGGTTTTGGCAAAGGTGCTGTTTAATCGGCTGGTGCAGTTTGCGCCCCGGCTCCTTTCGGGGACCCAGCACTGCTCTGTTCCAGGCCGCAGTACATTTAGTGCTGTGCTTTGTGTTCGGGAGGCAGTGGAGCAGGGCAGGGCTGGTAACTGGAAGGGGTACTTGCTGTCCTTGGATCAGGCAAAAGCGTTTGATCGGGTTGACCACGAGTACCTCTGGTCTGTCCTTCTGAGGTATGGCCTGCCGGGGGAGTTTGTCAATTGGCTGAAAGTTTTGTATGCAGGGGCAGAGAGTTTCCCGCTTGTGAACGGTTGGATTGGCCGCTCTTTTGAGGTCGGGTCTGGTGTTCGCCAGGGTTGTCCTCTGAGCCCACTTTTATACGTGTTCGCGATTGACCCATTCCTTAGGAGGGTTGATCGTGGGCCGTTGGTGGGAGTCGGGATGGACCAGGCGGCACCGGAAGCCACTCTAAGGGTGGTAGCGTACGCTGATGATGTCACCGTTTTTGTGTCCTCGAGAGGGGAGGCGCAATGGGTGATGTCAGAGGTTGACCGCTACTCAGAGGCTTCTGGGTCCAAGATCAACCGGGATAAGTGTGAGAGTCTCTGGCTGGGAGAGGGGGATCCAGGCTTTGATCTCCCGGACACTCTTCCAGGGCCCCAAGACTCTGCCAAAGTTCTCGGCATCGAATTTGGCCAGGGGGATTACCCCATGCAAAACTGGGATGGCAGGCTTAAGATCGCCGCTCAGAGGGTGGACCAGTGGAAGGGTTGGTCTTTGACCCTCAGGGAAAGGGTGAACTTGATTAAAACTTACCTGCTCCCATTGCTGATATATCTGGGCAGTGTGTGCATGTTGCCAGAACCCCTCTGGACTCGGGTGTACAGTCTGTTCTTCCAGCTGTTATGGGGGAATAGGCTGAACCTAATCAAGAGGGAGGTTACTTACCGCACGAGGAGACAAGGAGGGTTGTGTATGGTCAACCCTGTGGTGTTCCTAGTGAATACCTTTCTTAAGATCAATGTAGCAAACCTCTGGAAAGAGAGGGCTCCTCCGTGGGTATACTCCTGCAGGGGATGGTTTCGGCCTTTCTTCCAGGAATGGGAGACAGGAGGGCGAGTGAAGGATCTCCGTACACCACATGGGCATCTTCCGGCTTACGCTACCCCGGTTCTGAAGGTGATTCGCCGGTGGGGTCTGGGAATGTGGAAAAAGAGATCAGGACCATGTCGAGGAAACTCCTTGACAAAAGGGTTCTGTTGACCCATTTCCAGAAGCCTCTGGCCCTCAGGGACTGCCCAAGTCGGGATCTTGGGGTGGGTTTAGGTCTTTTGAATTCCATCAGGATCCCCTTGAAGTTTTGGGACTTGACTTGGCGCTGCTTCCATGGAAAGCTGTGTGTGAGGGACAATCTGAAGTGTAGGAGCTCTGAGGAAAGGGGTTGTCCCCGGGAGGAGTGCGGTGGCCTGCTGGAGAGCATGGACCACTTCCTGCTTCAGTGCCCCTTTAACACAGAGGTGTACAGCCGGGTGGGCGCTTCCATCCATTGGCCCGGGTTGGCCGGTCTCTCCTATGCGGAGTGGGCCTATGGAGCATTCAGAGGCCTGGGTGGCCGGGACCGATGCACGTTATTCCTAGTTAGTCTAGTGGTCAGGTACCACACGTGGAACGCACGGTGTTTAGTATCGACGCAGCGTAAAATCCTCCCAGTGGATGAGGTGGTTAGGAACATTCTGGGTGACCTGGTGAAGGTGCGCTCTCTGGAGTATGAGAGGCTGGGCACGGGGAGGGCCTCTCTCCTTTGGAGGGGGTTCTCCTTTAGTGTCCCTTAGTCTGTCATCTCCTCTCCTGGTGTTGGGCTGAAGCTGACACTGTAGATTTTTGTTTTGTATCTGAGGTTATAGAGATGTAGGGGCTTGCAGGCGCCGAACCTGGGCTTTATGTGGTTGGTTTGTTATATGTTGATATGTTTAATGTGTTTGTATTTTGTGTACAGTGTGTATTTATGTAGTTATAGTTAATGTGTATATAGCTTGGTTGGTTTTGGGGTGTTGGTGTTAGGGTGTTAGGTTGGGAGGGGGGTGGACGGGATTTGGACAGTATGATCCTGGGCACTGGTCTGGACTATATAGCGCGAACTTTGGACGTTAGACCAGTGTCTGGGTGGGAGGGTGATGGGCGTGGGATTTAGTTAGTTATATTTAATGTTTTTATTTCCTGTTTGTCTTTTTTT
Source organism: Engystomops pustulosus (assembly GCF_040894005.1). NCBI lineage: Eukaryota > Metazoa > Chordata > Amphibia > Anura > Leptodactylidae > Engystomops > Engystomops pustulosus. Next base: position 26,029,068 of record NC_092412.1, on the reverse strand, counting down.
TGCTGTGTATTCTTTAGTTATTTATGGAAAAAAAAAAAAAAAAATTAGGTGGTGGGATTGGGTGAAGGTTTTGTTTTATAATGCTGATTGTGTGGTGTGTGTGTGGCTGGGCCAGGAGATTTTTGTAAGTCTCTTTTAGTTTGTATTATTGTTTTGTTATTATTATTATTATTGTTTTGTTTTGCCAGAAGTTATGGCTTGATTTATGTTTATTGTTGTAATGTTTTTCATTTTTATATATAAAATAAAAGATTTACAGGATGTAACTCAGGATCAGTACAGGATAAGTAATGTCATGTATGTACACAGTGACTGCACCAGCAGCACAATAGTGAGTGCAGCTCTGGAGTATAATACAGGATGTAACTCAGGGTCAGTACAGGGTAAGTAATGTCATGTATGTACACAGTGACTGCACCAGTAGCAGAATAGTGAGTGCAGCTGTGGAGTATAATACAGGATGTAACTCAGGATCAGTACAGGATAAGTAATGTCATGTATGTACACAGTGACTGCACCACCAGCAGAATAGTGAGTGCAGCTCTGGGGTATAATACAGGATGTAACTCAGGATCAGTACAGGATAAGTAATGTCATGTATGTACACAGTGACTGCACCAGCAGCAGAATAGTGAGTGCAGCTCTGGAGTATAATACAGGGTGTAACTCAGGATCAGTACAGGATAAGTAATGTCATGTATGTACACAGTGACTGCACCAGCAGCAGAATAGTGAATGCAGCTCTGGAGTATAATACAGGATGTAACTCAGGACCAGTACAGGATAAGTAATGTCATGTATGTACACAGTGACTGCTCCAGCAGCAGAATAGTGAGTGCAGCTCTGGAGTATAATACAGGATGTAACTCAGGATCAGTACAGGATAAGTAATGTCATGTATATACACAGTGACTGCACCAGCAGCAGAATAGTGAGTGCAGCTCTATAGTATAATACAGGATGTAACTCAGGATAAGTACAGGATAAGTAATGTCATGTATGTACACAGTGACTGCACCAGCAGCAGAATAGTGAGTGCAGCTCTGGAGTATAATACAGGATGTAACTCAGGATCAGTACAGGATAAGTAATGTCATGTATGTACACAGTGACTGTAGCAGCAGAATAGTGAGTGCAGCTCTGGAGTATAATACAGGATGTAACTCAGGATCAGTACAGGATAAGTAATGTCATGTATGTACACAGTGACTGCACCAGCAGCACAATAGTGAGTGCAGCTCTGGAGTATAATACAGGATGTAACTCAGGGTCAGTACAGGGTAAGTAATGTCATGTATGTACACAGTGACTGCACCAGTAGCAGAATAGTGAGTGCAGCTGTGGAGTATAATACAGGATGTAACTCAGGATCAGTACAGGATAAGTAATGTCATGTATGTACACAGTGACTGCACCACCAGCAGAATAGTGAGTGCAGCTCTGGGGTATAATACAGGATGTAACTCAGGATCAGTACAGGATAAGTAATGTCATGTATGTACACAGTGACTGCACCAGCAGCAGAATAGTGAGTGCAGCTCTGGAGTATAATACAGGATGTAACTCAGGATCAGTACAGGATAAGTAATGTCATGTATGTACACAGTGACTGCACCAGCAGCACAATAGTGAGTGCAGCTCTGGAGTATAATACAGGATGTAACTCAGGACCAGTACAGGATAAGTAATGTCATGTATGTACACAGTGACTGCTCCAGCAGCAGAATAGTGAGTGCAGCTCTGGAGTATAATACAGGATGTAACTCAGGATCAGTACAGGATAAGTAATGTCATGTATATACACAGTGACTGCACCAGCAGCAGAATAGTGAGTGCAGCTCTATAGTATAATACAGGATGTAACTCAGGATAAGTACAGGATAAGTAATGTCATGTATGTACACAGTGACTGCACCAGCAGCAGAATAGTGAGTGCAGCTCTGGAGTATAATACAGGATGTAACTCAGGATCAGTACAGGATAAGTAATGTCATGTATGTACACAGTGACTGTAGCAGCAGAATAGTGAGTGCAGCTCTGGAGTATAATACAGGATGTAACTCAGGATCAGTACAGGATAAGTAATGTCATGTATGTACACAGTGACTGCACCAGCAGCACAATAGTGAGTGCAGCTCTGGAGTATAATACAGGATGTAACTCAGGGTCAGTACAGGGTAAGTAATGTCATGTATGTACACAGTGACTGCACCAGTAGCAGAATAGTGAGTGCAGCTGTGGAGTATAATACAGGATGTAACTCAGGATCAGTACAGGATAAGTAATGTCATGTATGTACACAGTGACTGCACCACCAGCAGAATAGTGAGTGCAGCTCTGGAGTATAATACAGGATGTAACTCAGGGTCAGTACAGGGTAAGTAATGTCATGTATGTACACAGTGACTGCACCAGTAGCAGAATAGTGAGTGCAGCTGTGGAGTATAATACAGGATGTAACTCAGGATCAGTACAGGATAAGTAATGTCATGTATGTACACAGTGACTGCACCACCAGCAGAATAGTGAGTGCAGCTCTGGGGTATAATACAGGATGTAACTCAGGATCAGTACAGGATAAGTAATGTCATGTATGTACACAGTGACTGCACCAGCAGCAGAATAGTGAGTGCAGCTCTGGAGTATAATACAGGATGTAACTCAGGATCAGTACAGGATAAGTAATGTCATGTATGTACACAGTGACTGCACCAGCAGCAGAATAGTGAGTGCAGCTCTGGAGTATAATACAGGATGTAACTCAGGACCAGTACAGGATAAGTAATGTCATGTATGTACACAGTGACTGCTCCAGCAGCAGAATAGTGAGTGCAGCTCTGGAGTATAATACAGGATGTAACTCAGGATCAGTACAGGATAAGTAATGTCATGTATATACACAGTGACTGCACCAGCAGCAGAATAGTGAGTGCAGCTCTATAGTATAATACAGGATGTAACTCAGGATAAGTACAGGATAAGTAATGTCATGTATGTACACAGTGACTGCACCAGCAGCAGAATAGTGAGTGCAGCTCTATAGTATAATACAGGATGTAACTCAGGATCAGTACAGGATAAGTAATGTCATGTATGTACACAGTGACTGTAGCAGCAGAATAGTGAGTGCAGCTCTGGAGTATAATACAGGATGTAACTCAGGATCAGTACAGGATAAGTAATGGCATGTATGTACACAGTGACTGCACCAGCAGCAGAATAGTGAGTGCAGCTCTGGAGTATAATACAGGATGTAACTCAGGATCAGTACAGGATAAGTAATGTCATGTATGTACACAGTGACTGTAGCAGCAGAATAGTGAGTGCAGCTCTGGAGTATAATACAGGATGTAACTCAGGATCAGTACAGGATAAGTAATGTCATGTATGTACACAGTGACTGCACCAGCAGCAGAATAGTGAGTGCAGCTCTGGAGTATAATACAGGATGTAACTCAGGACCAGTACAGGATAAGTAATGTCATGTATGTACACAGTGACTGCTCCAGCAGCAGAATAGTGAGTGCAGCTCTGGAGTATAATACAGGATGTAACTCAGGATCAGTACAGGATAAGTAATGTCATGTATATACACAGTGACTGCACCAGCAGCAGAATAGTGAGTGCAGCTCTATAGTATAATACAGGATGTAACTCAGGATAAGTACAGGATAAGTAATGTCATGTATGTACACAGTGACTGCACCAGCAGCAGAATAGTGAGTGCAGCTCTATAGTATAATACAGGATGTAACTCAGGATCAGTACAGGATAAGTAATGTCATGTATGTACACAGTGACTGTAGCAGCAGAATAGTGAGTGCAGCTCTGGAGTATAATACAGGATGTAACTCAGGATCAGTACAGGATAAGTAATGGCATGTATGTACACAGTGACTGCACCAGCAGCAGAATAGTGAGTGCAGCTCTGGAGTATAATACAGGATGTAACTCAGGATCAGTACAGGATAAGTAATGTCATGTATGTACACAGTGACTGTAGCAGCAGAATAGTGAGTGCAGCTCTGGAGTATAATACAGGATGTAACTCAGGATCAGTACAGGATAAGTAATGTCATGTATGTACACAGTGACTGCACCAGCAGCAGAATAGTCAGTGCAGCTCTGGAGTATAATACAGGATATAACTCAGGATCAGTACAGGATAAGTAATGTCATGTATGTACACAGTGACTGCACCAGCAGCACAATAGTGAGTGCAGCTCTGGAGTATAATACAGGATGTAACTCAGGATCAGTACAGGATAATTAATGTCATGTATGTACACAGTGACTGTAGCAGCAGAATAGTGAGTGCAGCTCTGGAGTATAATACAGGATGTAACTCAGGATCAGTACAGGATAAGTAATGTCATGTATGTACACAGTGACTGCACCAGCAGCAGAATAGTGAGTGCAGCTCTGGGGTATAATACAGGATGCAACTCAGGATCAGTATAGGATAAGTAATGTCATGTATGTACACAGTGACTGTAGCAGCAGAATAGTGAGTGCAGCTCTGGAGTATAATGCAGGATGTAACTCAGGATCAGTACAGGATAAGTAATGTCATGTATGTACACAGTGACTGCACCAGCAGCAGTATAGTGAGTGCAGCTCTGGAGTATAATACAGCATGTAACTCAGGATCAGTACAGGATAAGTAATGTCATGTATGTACACAGTGACTACACCAGCAGCAGAATAGTGAGTGCAGCTCTGGAGTATAATACAGGATGTAACTCAGGGTAAGTACAGGATAAGTAATGTCATGTATGTACACACTGACTGCACTAGCAGCAGAATAGTGAGTGCAGCTCTGGGGTATAATACAGGATGTAACTCAGGATCAGTACAGGATAAGTAATGTCATGTATGTACACAGTGACTGTAGCAGCAGAATAGTGAGTGCAGCTCTGGAGTATAATACAGGATGTAACTCAGGATCAGTACAGGATAAGTAATGTCATGTATGTACACAGTGACTGCACCAGCAGCAGAATAGTGAGTGCAGCTCTGGAGTATAATACAGGATGTAACTCAGGATCAGTACAGGATAAGTAATTCCATGTATATACACAGTGACTGCACCAGCAGCAGAATAGTGAGTGCAGCGCTGGTGCTGCTTAGGATCAGCTTCATATTCTATTCTCTATCAGACCCCTGAGTACAGCTGATTTGTAAGGGTGCTGGGTGTTGGACCTCCACCAGTCAGATATGAATCTATTGTATGGATATGTTATTATCCATATATATACTTCAAGCCCAGAAAACCCCTTGAGCTACCTCTTTGTTGTACCCACAGAAAAGATCACTAAAATGTGTGACATATTCTTTTACTTCCTCTGAGACTTTTTGAGTCATTTTTTAAAAACTCAAAAAGTTTGAATGAATCTCCCACTGTTTGAAGTGTATTTCTCCTCCTTGTGGGTGGTAGAAGGTGCTGGGCAGGATACAGGATACGACCCCGATCTGTAGTTATCCGGCTGCTGAATCCTGATATTTATTTTAATCCTTGTCATTCTGTGACAGATACACTTCAGTTAAATGTCAATTAGTCGTGAAAAATGACAAAACCGATTTTTCTCGATCGTCGTGGAGACCAGACTGTAACGCACTTGCGAACATCTGTCTTTTAACCCTCGATTGTCAGAACAAGGAGGTGATTCATAGCGGGACGGTGGAGTCTTATAAATCACAATTCATCCTATGAAAGGCCGCCTTCTATTCCCTGCCGCATCCAGGCGACCTCCCAACCCCGTCCTCCAGCCCAGAGCAAATGGCATTCAGGAAACGGGGCAAACTGCAAGCGGCAGATGTCGTACATGAAGTGCCCCGACCGCCAATATGTGACCCCTAAGTAAACCCTCAATACATGACTAGAACTAATAAACAACAATGTAACCATCACCCACTCAGAGGGTCCCATAAAATCCCCAAATCTACACCCCATCTCAAAAATCTAGTTCCCAATTCCCGAACTGTTGCTACTTTTCATTGTGACATAATGGCCCCTCCTCACCTGCTACATTGTATCAGCCATCCCAATATCCTGTGGTAGCAAGATCCGTAGAGTCACTGCTTTTACAGTAAAGAATCCCGTCTATGTCAATTGGGATAGGTCGGTCCTCTGGGTCCAGAGGATGTCAGAGCGTTATGACTAGGGGTCTAAGAACATTTGAATTTTGATTTTGGAACTGTTGTATAGTTTCATTGCTCTTACAGAAAAGAATCCTTTCTATAATGATGGTAGAACAGTCCGCTATGTGGGTGTAGAGGATCCCCCCCCCCAGTCTCAGTGTAAGGTGATCATTGGAAAGATCTCCACTGCTTTTACAGTAAAGAATCTGGTCTATGATGATTTTAGAACAGTATATGGAGTAGGTGTTGAGAATGTTCCCTTGTCACCTCCTAAAATTCTCAGTGCAAAGTGATAACTGGAAAGATCTCTGTACTGTCCCATTATCTTACTGCTCTTACAGTAAAGAATCCAATGATGATCTTGTTGAAAAAGTGCTGACATAGGGGTTTTTTAACAGTTGTATTGGGATATCTGGGTGGTGATTAATATTCTCCTCATAGATTTACTGCTCTGACAGTAAAGAATCCTTTCAATGACGATGATGAAGTGCTAAGTCAGGGTTTTTCTTAAAAGAGGACCTGTCACCCATAAATCGGGAGCTAGGAGCTTTTGGTCGCCTCCTAGGTGTTGCACTACCCCATTACAAATGTTAAAGAGGACCCGTCACCCATACTTTCGGCACTAGGAGCTGCTGACTAAAGTAAGCAGCTCCTAGTGCATAAACAAACACTGCAGTAGCATTACTGGAAATCTCCGTTAACGCTTTCTAACACTGCGGCGGAGTACAATGTAAACGTCGGACCGCTTAGCGTATTCATGTATTCATGAGGGGGCGGTCTGATGCGCTGCCTCTTCCCCGGACCGCCCCGCTTGCTCCATAGGCCTGGCGGTGACTGCCGCACGTCATGCGGCAGTCAACCCCCCTAACCACGCCCCCTCATGAATACATCAGACCGCTTTGCGAGCAGTCTAATGATTACACTGTACCCCGCCGCAGTGTTCGGTACCGCTACCCTTCTAACACTGCGGCGTTTGTTCAAGCACTAGGAGCTGCTTACTTTAGTAAGCAGCTCCTAGTGCCGAAATTATGGGTGACAGGTCCTCTTTAACATTTGTCATGGGGTAGTGCAACACCTAGGAGGCGACCCATATAATCATGCAGATGCCATCATCCTACTGCTTTTAAAGTAAAGAATCCTTTCTATAATAATGCTCTGATGCATGGGGTTTTTTTTAAACATTATTAATGGGGTAGTGGGACATTTTGGGTGTGACTTATATCCTCCCCAGACAGAAGGTTCCATAGTCATACTGCTATTACAGAAAAGAACCCTTTTGTATGACAAAGGTGATCACATGTCAACATATGAGGCTTTTCACGATGGCAAACAATCATTGACTTTGATAAGGATTCCCCACAGTCACAGTGAGTGATCACGATCTACATTATTTATTGTAAGAGCACGGAGATTATGAAACATGGCTGTCATCAGGTAACTGGGCTACATCAAAATGGAGTTGAGGGATATTTGCGTCGCAGAGAGGTCTATAGTGTCACTGCTCTTACAGTAAAGAATCCTGTCTACAATGATGGTGATGTGAAGTCACCGAGGACATTGTTAATGGAGTAGTTGGGCATTTAGAAGGCGAGTGAAATCCTATGGCAGCGAGTTCCATAGCGTCACTGCTGTTACAGTAAAGAATCCTGTCTATTTGCTCCAGCTATGAACATTCCCGAGCTGATATTACTGTGACCATTGACAGGGACTTTGTTACAGTTAAAGTAGTGAGACTACGACACGTGTGCTGGCTGCACCAGTAATAGAGCAGTGGATGTCATCAAGATTCTCAGTCTCACTGCTCTTACAGTAAAGAATCCCTATCTATGAGGATAGGGATGATGTGCAGACCCTGGAGCTTTCCACCATAGTGGCCTTAGTCCTACAGTCAGTAAGGGGCTGCAGTGATGACAATTCTGTGTCCACACTATTTATTAGTCATTAAGTGGGATTCTTTACTGTAACAGCAATAACACAATAGAACACTGAAGCAGAACTAGCCTGGAATGGGGAATACATTGCTGGAGGATCTGGGAGGTCAGAATGAATAAGGCTATTTTACATTTTTACAGTTCCTTACATTAGCTTTGTTGATGAATCTGATGCCTTACATGTATGCATTATGCTCTATGTCGCCCTCTAGTGGTGGATACATGCAGACAAAATGTTATCTTTTGATTCAATGTCACTGCAGAGAATTTGAAGCTCTAAAATACATAATGCAACTCCGCTACCAGGAACCAACAAACATGTGGAGAACCTGTGCCGTCTCCGACAGCCCCAAACATGGGGGATGAGATTAACCTTCTCATAATCAGTGGGGTCCCCCTGTTCACACCAGTATGTTATAATCTGGAAACACAGAAAGGCTGTTACAAGTACAATATGCATTTCTTTAAGGGATCCTATAACAATATACTGGGTACCCCCCATCCCCCCCCCCCCCCCCACTCACTACTCTCTGCCCCTATTTACAGTACATCTCTGATGGAGCTGTGGAAATGGAGTGAGACATAGGTTCCTCTTCTGTCATTGAGGAATTTTAACATTTTGACAATTTCTATACAACATCTTAAAGACGCAGGTAGTCTAAGAAAACAAAGAGTCATAATCCGCGCTTACAAACTGGAGGAACCTGGTAGATTAGGTTACAAATGAAACATTACCACCGGCCATAGAGGCACAAAACATGCAGAGAGTACACAGAGAAATTCCATCATCCATCTGACTGACATTATCACATGGATTGTAGTCACTATTCCCACAATGTACATAAGAACAGCATTATAGAAGTTATATTCTTGTACATAGGGGCAGTATTATAGTAGTTATATTCCTGTACATAGGGGGCAGCATTATAGTAGTTATATTCTTGTACATAGGGGGCAGTATTATAGTAGTTATATTCTTGTACATAGGGGGCAGTATTATAGTAGTTATATTCCTGTACATAGGGGGCAGTATTATAGTAGTTATATTCTTGTACATAGGGGGCAGTATTATAGTAGTTATATTCTTGTACATAGGGAGCAGTATTATAGTAGTTATATTCTTGTACATAGGGGCAGTATTATAGTAGTTATATTCTTGTACATAGGGGGCAGTATTATAGTAGTTATATTCTTGTACATAGGAGGCAGTATTATAGTAGTTATATTCTTGTACATAGGGGGCAGTATTATAGTAGTTATATTCTTGTACATAGGGGGCAGTATTATAGTAGTTATATTCCTGTACATAGGGAGCAGTATTATAGTAGTTATATTTTTGTACATAGGGGGCAGTATTATAGTAGTTATATTCTTGTACATAGGAGGCAGTATTATAGTAGTTATATTCTTGTACATAGGGGTCAGTATTATAGTAGTTATATTCTTGTACATAGGGGTCAGTATTATAGTAGTTATATTCTTGTACATAGGGGGCAGTATTATAGCAGTTATATTCTTGTACATAGGGAGCAGTATTATAGTAGTTATATTTTTGTACATAGGGGGCAGTATTATAGTAGTTATATTCTTGTACATAGGGGCAGTATTATAGTAGTTATATTCTTGTACATAGGGTGCAGTATTATAGTAGTTATAGTCTTGTACATAGGGGGCAGTATTATAGTAGTTATATTCTTGTACATAGGGTGCAGTATTATAGTAGTTATATTCTTGTATATAGGGGGCAGTATTATAGTAGTTATAGTCTTGTACACAGGGGCAGTATTATGGTAGTTATATTCTTGTACATAGAGGGCAGTATTATAGTAGTTATATTCTTGTACATAGGGGGCAGTATTATAGTAGTTATATTCTTGTACATAGGGGGCAGTATTATAGTAGTGATATTCTTGTACATAGGGGACAGTATTATAGTAGTGATATTCTTGTACATAGGGGGCAGTATTGTAGTAGTTATATACTTGTACATAGGGGGGCAGTATTATAGTAGTTATATTCTTGAACATAGGGGTAGTATTATTGTAGTTATATTCTAGTACATAGGGGGCAGTATTATAGTAGTTATATTCTTGTACATAGGAGGCAGTATTATAGTAGTTATATTCTTGCACATAGGGGGCAGTATTATAGTAGTTATATTCTTGTACATAGGGGGCAGTATTATATTAGTTATATTCTTGTACATAGGGGGCAGTATTATAGTAGTTATATTCTTGTACATAGGGTGCAGTATTATAATAGTTATATTCTTGTACATAGGGGGCAGTATTATAGTAGTTATAGTCTTGTACATAGGGGGCAGTATTATAGTAGTTATATTCTTGTACATAGGGTGCAGTATTATAGTAGTTATATACTTGTATATAGGGGGCAGTATTATAGTAGTTATAGTCTTGTACACAGGGGCAGTATTATGGTAGTGATATTCTTGTACATAGGGGACAGTATTATAGTAGTGATATTCTTGTACATAGGGGGCAGTATTATAGTAGTTATATTCTTGTACATAGGGGGCAGTATTATAGTAGTGATATTCTTGTACATAGGGGACAGTATTATAGTAGTGATATTCTTGTACATAGGGGGCAGTATTGTAGTAGTTATATACTTGTACATAGGGGGGCAGTATTATAGTAGTTATATTCTTGAACATAGGGGCAGTATTATTGTAGTTATATTCTAGTACATAGGGGGCAGTATTATAGTAGTTATATTCTTGTACATAGGAGGCAGTATTATAGTAGTTATATTCTTGCACATAGGGGGCAGTATTATATTAGTTATATTCTTGTACATAGGGGGCAGTATTATAGTAGTTATATTCTTGTACATAGGGGGCAGTATTATAGTAGTTATATTCTTGTACATAGGGGGCAGTATTATAGTAGTTATATTCTTGTACATAGGGGGCAGTATTATAATCATTAGGCTACATTCACACTGCCGTTGCCCGCCCGTACCGTACCGGGCATCGGCAGTGCACGGGGAGAGGAGGAGGAGGTGAGCGCAGCTCACCCCCGCCCCTCTCTACTGAGATACATGGCGCACGGCGCCGTATTACGGGAAAAGATAGGACAGGTCCTATCTTTTTCCCGGGTACGGAGCGGTATGGTGCCGCACGTGTGCTGCACCGTACCGCTCCCGTAGGGCGCCGTGCGCCCATTGCTGTCTATGGAGGACGTATATCGGCCGTATATACGTCGGCCGTATATACGTCCTCCATACGTAGTGTGAATGTAGCCTTACACTAATATGCTTGGCAACCTCTTTCATGAACCAGAGTTTTGACCAGTTGCCATACCCTCTCCCTCACCAGCCAGTATATTACTCAATATAAATAATAAGCACATCATAGCTCCTCTCAGGGTCAGTAGAATATTAAATCAGTGCTTTATCTTCAGGAATGACGCTCTCAATATTGTGAGTGAGAGAATTGTATGTACTATCGGGTGTCCACTATGGAATGTATATGGCTTCGCTGCTCTTAGTATTAATTGTCCTAGGAATTGCCTGTAAATTAATTCTTAGCACATGCACATTCTGTGCGGCGTCTCAGCTGTTGATATGTTGGCAGCGTTCGCCACACAAACCGCTTTCCATCAATTGGAGGTCTGTTAGTGGGATCTGTGCCCTGACACAACAGCAGCCACACATTTCACATGCCCTTACAATAATACGGCCGGCCAATGTTATTATTCCATTGTGCTCTCCGGTGTGTGCATGATAGATTCACAGATGAGGTATGTAGCAAATTCCTGTCAGGACAAGAAGCCGAAAATTCACACGCTAACTGGATTAAGTCGTGTCAACACGAAAACCGACGAAAAGCAAAACACTTCAAGGTAGGACGATCACAAAACGCAGAGTCCTATGAAGAATGATGAGCGCTGTCAATCACCGTCTGATGGAGAAAAATGTGTTTCATCCCCTCGAAATAAGCGACAAAATCAACATTCAAACTAGGCCGCAAGCCTATGGAAGGGAGGAACGTGATGAAGGTGTCACCTTATATGACACAAGAAGTGTGACCAGATGAAAGAGCGGGCCTATCCGTGCCATCGGGATCTCCAAACATGGGATCGTAGAGAGGAAAGTTAACGTATCAAACATTTAGGGAAGGAAAGACCGTAAGGCTTGTAAATTCTGCACCGACAATATGAAACACATTCCCTGACGGGTTGTAAAACGGAAGGAGCAACGAGCGCAGCTACTACATTATATAGATACCAATAAAACCAGCCACAAGTAGAAACCTTGCTGTGTGGTTTTGTTTAGCGCGGTGATCTGCGGCGTAACTACTATAGAGGGGCCGAGCGTCTTTCCTACTCCATTAATGTCTTTACCACCTCTCCGGAGTCTATATGAAGTCATCTCCACCTAGTGGTGGCTGGATTTTAACTTTAGGGAAGGAATTTCACCAGAAGAGTCTGGTAGTACCGTACACCCTGCTCCATACTGATGCCCAAGATGATCACTCATGTTATAGGGCAGTGATGGCAAACCTTTTAGAGTCCGGGTGCCCAAACTTCAACCAAAACCTATGTAATTATACCATCGAGTGCCAACTTGACAATTTAAACAGTAACTTATTGCTTTCTTTTGTTCCACAACAGTCAATCGTATCGGCCCCCTGAGGACACCAATACAGTTGAAAGCAGGAAGGCAAATTCAGACATCATTGTAGCTTCTCTCCAGGGTCTCTCTGTACAGGAAGAATCGTGTTGCCAGTAGTAGGACCTCCAAAAATATTCTGGCCCTGTTCACACCTAGTTACTCCTCTTGCAGTTCCAATCAGTCAAGGATACGTCACTTTAAAAGAGTGCCAAGAGCTGCATCTCCATTGTCTAGGACTGCAGTAAGATTTAAGTCCTGTCTGGTGAACTTGGGGAGCCTGGGTGCCCACAGAAAGGTGCCGAGTGCCACCTCTGGCACCCGTGCCATAGGTTCGCCATCACTGCTATAGGGGTTCAGCCTATTGTGCTGGTAGTTAGAGAATGTGTTGTACAGTTAACCAAGGAAGGAAATGGGGAGCCACACACAGTATTATGTGTATTTGAAGCAAACAGTGGGCCTCATTTACTAAGGATCCGAATGCCGCACTTTCGTCGGGTTTCCTGAATATTTCTCTTTTGCCCTGAATTGCCCTGGGTTTTTGGCGCACGCAATCGGATTGTGGCGCATCGGCGCCGGCTTGCATGCGACAGAAATCGAGGGGGGCGTGCCCGTCGGACAATCCAACGGATTCGGACAAACCGCGGAATTTAAAAAAGGAAATGTGTCGCAACATCAGCACTCACATGCAGCAGGAAGAAGCAGGTAAACGGACCTCAGCGCAGCAGCGACAACTCGGGCGCACAATCTAAGTGAATTGCGCAAGACCCTCGTAGGACAACGTACCGTGGGATCGCGACTGGACCGGGTAAGTAAATCTGCCCCATTAAGTTGGTAAGTTATAAACTTTTAAGATCTTTCCAAGGAGGTTCTGGCTACCACAATACAGTCTATCATTATCAACTATGGATTGGGCCAGAAGAAATCTTCCTTTAATGGTATTTTTCCTCATTTTGTGGTCAATCTCGATCTTCTCATCAGTGGCTACTCGCTGGTTTGTCATTAGCGGATTCGTTATCTGGACCGGCAGGAACCTTGGGACTTGAACAAGGGGGATAAACTTTCAGCTGGTGTTGGAGAACCCACCATGAATGACATAGACACAGTAAATTTCTACACAAGTGAAGTGAGAGAAAAAAAATATTAAGAGATTCAGAAAAATATAGATCCTGCTGCAGACGTTCTTTTTAGAAACTGATAAATTCTTTATTCCATCTCTGTAAAATCCATACAAGGCAACAGATAACTGGAAAGGCACATGACCGACTACCAGGCAAAGACATAGGGGGTCATTTACAAAGGGCCCGATTTGCGTTTTCCCGCTGTGTTACCCGAATATTTCCGATTTGCGCGGATTTTCCCTGAATTGGCCCGGGATTTTGGCACACGCAATCGGATTGTGGCGCATCGGCGCTGGCATGCACGCGATGAAAATCGGGGGGCGTGGCCAAACGAAAACCCCGACGGATTAGGAAAAAACGCCGCATTTAAAAAAAAAAAAAAGTTTCGCGGGACTCGCGCTTACCTTCACCAGGAATAGGCCAGTGAATTTCAGTGCATTCTGGCGGGCCTCGGGAAACTTCAGCACAGCAGCGCCACCTGGTGGATGTTGGAGGAACTACCTTAGTGAATCGCCGGAAGACCCGAATCCACCACAGAGAACGTGCCGCTGGATCGCGAATGGGCCGGGTAAGTAAATCTGCCCCATAATCTTGCTCGTGGCTCAACGATACATCTCTTTGTTCTGTTTTAAAACCCTTAACAATAACCATAATTCTTTATATATAGTGCGCACAGATTGCGCACCACTGCACAGAGTTTGTCAAATCAGTCCCTGTACCAACGTGGCTCACAATCTAATCCACCTACCAGTATGTTTTGGAGTGTGGGAGGAAACTGGAGGACCCGGAGGAAACCCATACAAACACGTAGAGAACATACAAACTCTTTGCAGATGTTGACCCTGGGACTTGAACCCAGGACCCAGCGCTGCAAGGCAGTAATGCTAACCACTAAGCCACCCAGCTGCCCCTTGCTCCCGGAAGCTGTCTAATTGTTGAAGGCTCTGCCTGGTAGTCGGTCATATGCCTTTCCAGTTATCTATTGCCTTGTATGAATTTTACAAAGATGTAGTAAAGAATTTATCATTTTTAAGAAGAATGTCTGCAGCGGAATCTATTTGTTTTTGAATCTCTTTGTGTGTACCTGAGAAGCCCAGGTGATCCATCACACGGACTAATTTTCTAATCTATCCACGGAGGGAGGTGAGCGGACTTTCAATAGTTTGTATAAAAAAAATATTAAGTAACTAAATAAGTGAAAAGAGAGGTTCATAGGCAGGAAGGAAAGAAGAAGGTGGAAGATTAAAAAAAGGAAGAAGCAAAAGAAAGATACAATTAATAGGAAGGAATCAAGGAAGAAATATGGGTTGGAAAGAAGGAAGAAAGGAAAAAGAATGGGAGGAGGAGAAAAGTTGAATGCAGAAAGATAGATGAAATAAAAGGTATGAAGAATAGAGTGGGAAGGAGGAGAAAAAGGTGAGTGTGTAAGAAATAAAGAATGGCAAGATGGAAAAATGGAAAAAAAAGAGGAAAAAAAGATGAACAAGAAAGAGGCAGAGAGAAAAAAGGAAAGAAAGAACACCTAGAGAGTACATTAAGAAAGAATGTAAAAAGAAAGAAAGTAAAATTTAAAAAAGAAGTGAGAGGAAAAAAAGGAAGAAAAAACATAACAGAAAAAAAAAATTAGAGAAGATAAAGTACAAAAATGAAAGAGCGTAAAGAAAGAACAGATAAGAAAAAAATAAGAAAGAACCCAAATAAAGAACGGAAAGAAACAACAGAAAAAAAGGAGTGAAAGAAAGAAAAAATAGGAAAAAATAAAGAATGGAAAGAAACAACAGATAGAAAGGTGAGAAAGAAAGATGAAAGACAGGACAAAGGAGAAAGAGGGGAGGAATGGGGGATGAAAGACAAACTGGAAGGAAAGAGAATGAAAAAAAGGTAGGACGTAAGGGATTTTCACAGCAAAAGGAGGAAAGGAGGAATAGAAAAAAAAATTAAGAAATTAAATAAAAGAAATGTAAGAGTGAGATCCTATCTGATCACTCTGATGCTTTTAGCCGATCCTGGAGGCCATTGTAATGCGGTGCCCATCATCAGCTGCAGGTGGGGGGATGCAGCTGCAGGGAATCTTCCCTATTACATTACAGCTTGTAAAGGGGAAGATCTGAAATGCACAGGTGCAGCATGGCACAGCTGTATATGCATTGCCCTTTTACTGCATGGTGAGGGTCCCCCATGTGTGCACCCTGCAGTCATGAAGTAGTTAACGTGTATAATAAGTCGGATCATGTGCAGTGTACTGTAAGCAGTTTTCCATCATATAACAGCCCTGCCAATATTTCTGCTCCTCGCTGGGAAGCAATCTCCCCCCAGCTGTACCCGGACCCCCCCCCCCATAATTATAGTCAATAATTCCGTCTGTAAGGAATAAAAAAAAAACACACGCGATTGAAAGTGAAATGAAATCACGGAGTTGAACTCGCCTCAGACGGATTTGGAAACACTCGTGGTCTTGGACCAAAACATTTTCCAATACTTCTTTTCTATGTGATAGTATTTCGTAATCGCAGATATTGTAATCCCCTCGATGGAAACATTTGGAGCCTCGGCCAATGGAAATCTACTACGAAATCGCCCCCGCTGTTCCGCATTGTGATGTTTATACGATCAGAGCAGGAGAAATATATAATTTATTATTAGAAAAACATAAATATAAAGGGAAGGGGGTGTGGCTTAGGGGCGTGGCTTAAAAAAAAATGAGTGAGTTTGCTGCGCCATATCAGGGAGATACTGACCTCATTTACATAGGCCACAACCCAGTTCGATATCCATAAATGCAACCAATTACTTTATGGCAGCCCCAGGGACCAGGGGACCACAACAGATTTACAGACAACAAACCACATTCAAAAGCGTATTCAAGCCGCAGACCCAAAAATTACGGTAAATTGATTATTAAAAAAGTATAGAAAACCCTGTATGGCATCACTCCGTTTCTTCCAGTTTTCTGCTTTAAGTTCAGAGGGTTCAAGGGATCAGCTTCAGCCAATGAGCAGCCTACTCAAACCTAGGGACAACAAAGGAAGTGAAGTCCCATGGCAAGAGGAAGCAACATCCCCTGGTAAGAGAAAGCAAGGCCACGTGGTCAGAGAAAGCGACGTCCCATGGTTAGAGAAAGCGATGCCCTGTGGTCAGAGAAAGCGATGCCCTGTGGTCAGAGAAAGCGACGCCCTGTGGTCAGAGAAAGCGATGTCCCGTGGTCAGAGAAAGCGATGCCCCGTGGTCAGAGAAAGCGATGCCCCGTGGTCAGAGAAAGCTATGCCCCGTGGTCAGAGAAAGCGATGCCCTGTGGTAAGAGAAAGCGATGCTATGTGGTCAGAGAAAGCGATGCCCTGTGGTCACAGAAAGCGACGTCCCGTGGTTAGAAAAAGCGATGCCCTGTGGTCAGAGAAAGCGATGCCCCGTGGTCAGAGAAAGCGACGTCCCGTGGTCAGAGAAAGCGACGTCCCGTGGTCAGAGAAAGCGACGTCCCCTGGTCAGAGAAAGCGATGCCCTGTGGTCAGAGAAAGCGACGTCCCGTGGTCAGAGAAAGCGATGCCCTGTGGTCAGAGAAAGCGATGCCCTGTGGTCAGAGAAAGCGATGCCCTGTGGTCAGAGAAAGCGACGCCCTGTGGTCAGAGAAAGCGATGCCCGTGGTCAGAGAAAGCGATGCCCCGTGGTCACAGAAAGTGATGCGATGTGGTCAGAGAAAGCGATGCCCTGTGGTCAGAGAAAGCGATGCCCTGTGGTCAGAGAAAGCGATGCCCTGTGGTCAGAGAAAGCGACGCCCTGTGGTCAGAGAAAGCGATGTCCCGTGGTCAGAGAAAGCGATGTCCCGTGGTCAGAGAAAGCGACGCCCGTGGTCAGAGAAAGCGATGCCCCGTGGTCACAGAAAGTGATGCGATGTGGTCAGAGAAAGCGATGCCCTGTGGTCAGAGAAAGCGATGCCCTGTGGTCAGAGAAAGCGATGCCCTGTGGTCAGAGAAAGCGATGCCCCGTGGTCAGAGAAAGCGACGTCCCGTGGTCAGAGAAAGTGATGCTCTGTGGTCAGAGAAAGCGACGTCCCCTGGTCAGAGAAAGCGATGCCCTGTGGTCAGAGAAAGCGACGTCCCGTGGTCAGAGAAAGCGATGCCCTGTGGTCAGAGAAAGCGATGCCCTGTGGTCAGAGAAAGCGATGCCCTGTGGTCAGAGAAAGCGATGCCCTGTGGTCAGAGAAAGCGATGCCCCGTGGTCAGAGAAAGCGATGCCCCGTGGTCAGAGAAAGCGATGCCCCGTGGTCAGAGAAAGCGACGCCCTGTGGTCAGAGAAAGCGACGCCCTGTGGTCAGAGAAAGCGACGCCCTGTGGTCAGAGAAAGCGACGTCCTGTGGTCAGAGAAAGCGACGTCCTGTGGTCAGAGAAAGCGACGTCCCGTGGTCAGAGAAAGCGACGTCCCGTGGTCAGAGAAAGCGATTCCCTAAGGCCACTGATTGACCATATCGAGTTAGGGCCGAAAACTGGAAAAACCAAGAGATGGACGAGTACATTATATTTTTTTGCCACTCCTGCCCACCCAGGATTCCTGGATAACCCCTTTGATATAATGATAACTGCTAAACATATGAAGACTCCTGACTGGACCCCTAAATTTCTGACCTCAGACATATCACTCTTAGGCCCTCCCTCGGTGTTACATTGAATGTTTTGACCTCAGGCCAAAGGCACCAAAACTGTCTCTAATGTGCCTGGCGCTTCATGTATCAAGTATAACTTATGCGTAAAGGGGCGTGGCTTTTCTGTAACTGACAAATGGGACATCTAAAAAACGAGAAGTGGCCTAAATTGTACAACTTTTCCAACAAATCAGCCAAAAGTGCCAGCGATACCAACTAATAGAAGGTATAAAGTTAAAGGTCTAATAAAGCGTCAAAAATCTCTTACCCAAATACTTTTCTGTTGCTTAGGAGGCCCCTTAATCAGGAACGTGAACACAGTGAAAAACTGATCCCCGAGAAGAAAAAAAAATGGCCAGCCTTGTGATTGGCTGAATTCTCTATCTAGCTGGCAGCACCTGTAGACTTTTCTTACAGCTCCCCCACAGGGTGAAGAAGGGATTGCACCGAAACCAGTAAAATCAATGTAATGAATGGGAATGTTCGGCCTCCAGAGGGGGAGAAAACGTTTCATTTCTCTGTGAATTCCCGAATGGAAGCAAAACAACCCTATTAAACAATAGCTGACAGCAAATACATCAACATGTTCTTCCCGTTTACCTCCCGGGATGTGTTACATTCCTGTTTCGGATTATGTATTTCTGTTTTCCATATGTGAAGGCCCAACATAACCCCGGAGCAGACCTGCCTACTATAAGATGCTAATCACTTGTTATCATTGTCTTAACTTCATCTTTCAACAGGAAAACCAGATCCTGATCACGGCACAAATATTAGGGACAGATGAGAACGCTGCTCCCCCCTCCCTATGCTCCTAAGCCTGGAGTATGACGTGTGATAGATGAGGGAATGGTGGAGGCTGATGAGCTGTGAGAGAGTAATTGGTCATGAAGAACGGAGGAGACATATGTGACTTCATCTACGGGGTCTGTCAGCTCCCACCTGCTCGACCAATGTGTATAAAGGATAAAACAGAGAGGAATATACAGTAACGGACGGAAGAGGAAAATCCAGAGTCATAACTAGGATTTCCTTCTCATATCCATCTCATTGCTCTCTATCTAGTCATATCAGTGCTGCAGTGTAAAGAATAGAGGAAAGGAAGACCAACAATCAGAGGTATGGAGGATACAATAGGCAGATTACAGGCTAGGTAGGTGCACTGCAGCCACTGCTAACTACAGCTCATATCTATCTATCTCCTATCTATCTCCTATCTATCTATCTCATATCTATCTATCTATCTATCTCATATCTATCTATCATCTATCTCATATCTATCTATCTATCTGTCTCATATCTATCTCATATCTATCTCATATCTATCTATCTATCTATCTCATATCTATCTATCTCCTATCTCATATCTATCTATCTATCTATCTATCTATCTCATATCTATCTCATATCTATCATCTATCTATCTATCTATCTCATATCTATCTATCTATCTCATATCTATCTATCTATCTATCTATCTATCCCATATCTATCTCCTATCTATCTATCTCATATCTATCTATCTATCTATCTCATATCTATCATCTATCTCATATCTATCTATCTATCTATCTATCTATCCCATATCTATCTATCTATCTATCCCATATCTATCTATCTATCTATCTCATATCTATCTATCTATCTATCCCATATCTATCTCCTATCTATCTATCTATCTCATATCTATCTATCTCTCATATCTATCTATCTATCTCCTATCTATCTATCTCCTATCTATCTATCTATCTATCTATCTATCTCATATCTATCTATCTCATATCTATCTATTTATCTATCTATCTCATATCTATCTATCTATCTATCACATATCTATCTATCTATCACATATCTATCTATCTATCTCATATCTATCTATCTATCTATCTCATATCTATCTATAGATCGATCTATCTAATTTATATTTATCTCCTTATCCATCTCCTATCTATTTATATATCTATCTCATATCTATCTCACTCATATCTATTTATCTATCTATCTATCTCCAATCCATCCATCTCATATCTATCCATCTCATATCTATCTATCTCATCTACCCATCTTTCTATCTTCTATCTATCTTAATTAATCTATCTATCTATCTATCTCATATCTATCTATCTATCTATCTCTCATATCCATTCATCTCATATCTCTCCATCTATCTCCTATCTATCTCTCTCCTATCTATTTCCTATCTATCTATCTATCTATCTATCTCATATCTATCTATCTATCTATCTATCTATCTCATATCTATCTATCATCTATCTCATATCTATCTATCTATCTGTCTCATATCTATCTCATATCTATCTCATATCTATCTATCTATCTATCTCATATCTATCTATCTCCTATCTCATATCTATCTATCTATCTATCTATCTCATATCTATCTCATATCTATCATCTATCTATCTATCTATCTCATATCTATCTATCTATCTCATATCTATCTATCTATCTATCTATCTATCTATCTATCTATCTATCCCATATCTATCTCCTATCTATCTATCTCATATCTATCTATCTATCTATCTCATATCTATCATCTATCTCATATCTATCTATCTATCTATCTATCTATCTATCCCATATCTATCTATCTATCCCATATCTATCTATCTATCTCATATCTATCTATCTATCTATCCCATATCTATCTCCTATCTATCTATCTATCTCATATCTATCTATCTCTCATATCTATCTATCTATCTCCTATCTATCTATCTCCTATCTATCTATCTATCTATCTATCTCATATCTATCTATCTCATATCTATCTATTTATCTATCTATCTCATATCTATCTATCTATCTATCACATATCTATCTATCACATATCTATCTATCTATCTCATATCTATCTATCTATCTATCTCATATCTATCTATAGATCGATCTATCTAATTTATATTTATCTCCTTATCCATCTCCTATCTATTTATATATCTATCTCATATCTATCTCACTCATATCTATTTATCTATCTATCTCCAATCCATCCATCTCATATCTATCCATCTCATATCTATCTATCTCATCTACCCATCTTTCTATCTTCTATCTATCTTAATTAATCTATCTATCTATCTATCTATCTCATATCTATCTATCTATCTATCTCTCATATCCATTCATCTCATATCTCTCCATCTATCTCCTATCTATCTCTCTCCTATCTATTTCCTATCTATCTATCTATCTATCTCATATCTATCTATCTACCTACCATCTATCGTTTACAAATCATTTGTCTTTCTCCTAGCTCTCTCTAATATCTATATATCTTCTGTGTATGGTCTAGTAATCTATCTAATATCTATGTCTCATATCCCTCTCTATCTCATATCTATTGATCTTTTATCCGTTTATCCTCTAGTAATCTCTCTCTCTCATATCTATGCATCATAGTTTGTATCTTGTCCTCCTGTCATGCACACAGCTCGGGCTGTCAGGGTGATGTGAGCAGGGGGCATGTCAGGTCACTAGAGATCAGAACGTTGTGAGAAATATGTGAAGTATGTGAGATGTAATTTCATGTGTAACATTAGAATAATTACTTCTGATTTACTGCACGGGATACATGGGGCCGTCACCGCTGCCGCCTTTATCAGTCACTGTCAGGAGGGCGGCCGATGACATCCAGCGCCAGGTTCCAGAGACGCTTCCAACATCTGCACAGAACTAAGGGCTTGCTTTTTTTTTTGCAGAATTTTATAATGTTTAGGGAGATTTAATAGAAATATCATTCCACCAATCCCCATAAAGACCCCTAAAACTGGAGACCCTATACCAGTGGTGGCGAACCTATGGCACGGGTGCCAGAGGTGGTACTCAGAGCCCTTTCTATGGGCACCTGGGCCATGGCCCTGGCACATCAGACAGAACTCAAAGAATCTTCCTGCAGTTCCAAGCAACTTAAGAGATGCTGCTTTCAGTCATATTTTGATAGTTACTTCACTACTTGGGACTGTAGGAAGCGGGAGAATTAGACAGGGTCGAATTATTTTTGGAGGACCTCCTGCTGGCCCCACGATTCTCTGTGTACAGAGGGAAACTGGAAAGAAGTTAAAATGCTGAAAATTTCCATCTTTCTACTGTGTTGCTGTCCTCAGGAGGCCAATAAGATTGAATGTTGTTGAACAGGGAGCAATAAGTTACTGCTTTAATTTTTGGTTGGCACCTCGCCATAAATAAGGGGGGTTTTGGGTTGCAGTTTGGGCACTTGGCCTCAAAAAAGGTTCGCCATCACTGCCCTATACCCTCCAATCAGATAGCAGCAGAACCTAATGGATCAAATATTCTGGGCTGTTGGATGGTCATACAATACAGTCTATGGGCCTCATAGTTAGCTGCAGTACTAAGCATGACCACAACACTAACAATGGTGCATGACTTAATGGATTCGGTGTGATCAAATATTCTGGTTCGTCGGATGGTCATAATAAAGAGGTAGACTATGGCGAGCTGTGAGCTGCAGTACCAGGCATGGCCACAACACTACCAATGGTGCTGTTTTGGAGTAAACAAGTAGACAAGTAGTAAACAAATAGACAAGGATGAAGGTCCCTCCTGTATGATTTCTACCAAGCTAATGTCAGGAATCCAAAAAAAAAGCATTCAACTTGTTAAAAGGGGTTTCTCCACTCTTGTTTGGTCACTCATTTTTGCTAATTTTGCAATCGCTACTTGTGCAGTCACTAATTTTCATTCTAGGCAAGTTTGTACACCTTCTAGTCTTAAAGAGAGATGTAATCAAAGCTCTGCGCCAAAATAAGTAGAAATGCCATAGTGGTGGCATCAGGTTGCTCAAGGGCAATTCCATCAGCTCTTCGGGGGTGGGACTTTCCAAGTTTACTAATAGTAGAGTTGGAAAATATTGCATGTACTGGATACAGATGGTGGATTATCAGACTTTCGAGTTTATGGGGGTGAATGTATAATTGAGTTACTACAGGCGGTCCCCTACTTAAGGACACCTGACTTACAGAGGACCCCTAGTTACAGACAGAGCTCTCTGCCCAATGTGACCTCTGGTGAAGATCTCTGGATGCTTTATTTTACTCCCAGACTGCAATGATCAGCTGTAAGCTTTATTGATAATCCTTGTTCCCATTACAGCAAAAAAATTTGAAAATCCAATTCTCACTGGGACAAAAAAAAAATTATCTTGTATCTACAATTATAAACGATACAGTTCCGACTTACATACAAATTCAACTTAAGAACAAACCTAAAGAACCCCTGTAAGTAACCCAGGGACTACCTGTATATTAAATAACTTTTTTTGTTTTGTACTAGCCGTAGCAATATACAATGTAACCGTCACACTTTACAACATACAGTAAACTGAGGCAACCTGCACAATGTCAGCAGACACCATTTACCGCGCTGCCGCGAGCAGATGGAAACATACAAAATCCCCCAGATTAGTGGCAGCCGCTCCCAGGGGTCTGGTTAAAATCCCAAAAAAATGTATTCTGGAAACAAAGACTTGACTGTGAATCCAAGCAGGAAGATTATACAACACTGCACCCAAGATTCACACCAAACCTGCATCTCCTCCATCAGCTGCCGCCATTCACAGCCAAGTGTGCAAAGAAAAAAAATATATATAAAAAAAATATATCCTTTATATCTTACTTAATTTATAAATTAATTTATATTTTTTTATTAAAAATTGTTGCAGAAATATTTGCCCTATTTTAGAATATTCCGTTATTTTTGTTGTTACATATCTTTTTGCATATGTTTGCATAATGTCATTATTATTATTTTTTTAAAAACACGATATGGAATCTTAAGCCCTGCCCCTTTTCCAATAAACCACACCTCCTTTCCACAAAGCCACATCCCTTTATCGGACAAGCTGTCAATAATCCTTGATAAAAGTTGTTTTTGGTTCATTTTCATTAGCCAATCAGTATTTCCATTTTATTTATTTTTTTATTTCTGCTTCTTATTATTTATTATATCCCCCTTTTCTCTGAGTAACTGCTGTAGTACTCAATGAGAATCCTGTCAATCAAATTATTGCAGGGACATAAGAGCACAGCAGTGGAAGAACATGCCCTGTAGAAAGCTACATTTCTGGAAAATAAATGCATTTTTTCACAGCCCTGCTGCTACTATTATACATACATAAGGGTATGAACTCATATTTCTTCAGGGACAATACCCAAAACTGACTTCAGAGAGCACAGAGCACAGCAATGTGAGAACACACCCAAAGTACACTTGGAGAAGCTCCAATACTGGAATATAAATTAATATTTCACAGTCCCGCTGCTACTAACAGCATACACATAGGTATGATTACATATCTCTCCAGAGACAATACCCAACACTGACTGCAGAGAGCACAGAGAACAGTAGTGTGAGGACACACTGATAGATTTTCTTTAAAGGGTGTTTCCAGAAATCCTGGAAACACCCCAATTTCCAACATTGGTCTTCTGGTATTTGGTGGCTTAATCAGAAGTGCCAGGGGTCATGAGATTATCTCTGGCCATTCAGTAGCCTCCACAGTCTATGAGAAGTTACTTGTGGTATAAGGGGGATTGACATCCAATGGTCTGAGGAAGCCACCGAGGGGCCAAAGTGAGTCCCGTTACCCCGAGCACCATCTGAGCCATCAGTGAGACCACCAGAAGACCAATGGAGAGAAAAAAAGGGAGCCATAGGAGGGTAAGTGCACTCTATTTGTCTCCCCTGCCCCGACCTCTAGAGGGTTTCTTCAGGATTCCCCTTTAAGGACTTCCCTACTGTAAGCTACAAAAACTAGACCAAATCTATGAGTTCTCCTTTAACAATCATCCAGCAGGTGGAATAAATCCCGACCTGAGTCAACAAACCCAACATTGTAGGAATAATCAACGTGAAGCTGCAGGAAAACACCACTTTTGCCGTCATCTCCAGCTCTTTGTTTGGAGATCAATGGCAGAAATAGTATCTGCGAAGCTCAATTGCATTCCCAGCATGTGAGCTGTAACATCAGCCGGACTGTGGAAGAGCTTCGAGGCGTTCATGTAACACACGGCTTTGTTAGCAGTGGCCACGGAAAGCTTCTCAGGGCAGCTGGGAGACACAGGCATCTCACTATGCCACCGGCTACGTATTCTCCCAGGCCTGAGAACAACAAGGCGCTTTCCTCTCCATTCTTCACCTTTCTAGGATGACAGGCCTATGATAAATAGTCACATCAATGGCTTCCTGGGACAAAGAGGGGTTTGTGATTGACAGGAGGAAACCACACAAAGGGAGGAGATTCACTACATCTTACTCTAGGGATGGCTTATTAAACTTTGAAGGCATCTCCCATGACTTCCAAGCTGAAGGCATCTCCCATAACTTCTAAGCTGAGACGTTCTCCCCTCCACTCTAGAGAGGGGAGGTTAGGAATGGTGGAAGGTTTTTTTCATGTGAACTAGTCATTCCTGTCCTGTACTATACACACATAACACTCGTCTTCCACCTGCATGCTCTGAAGGATCACGCCTACCATCATGAGGGTCATGTCCACAACTCAACTCAAACTTTCCCTCCTAGACCAACTTTCTCCCTTTACAAGAAGAAATTACTGGTCATGAATTATAGGGGGCAAACAGTCATTGGAGCATTATAGGACCTCGTAAAAGGGACATAGTCAACAGTTCTGACCCCTTACATGACTTTTTAAGAGGATGGGAAGGGCGGTGTAGACATATCTAGAGTGACTGTCATGATGGTTACATGAAAGATATTTCCGGATTTTTCAAGGATTTAAAGTGTACCCGTAGCTCTCCCATTCGTGGAAAGAAGTAACTTCCTCCACACATGACTTCCTGTGGTCCACTGATTGGTTGAGATATCAGTGCTGGGTATGTATACTTTTCCTTATTTTGTTCCTCTCTGCCCCAGCCCATGGAGTGTTTTCATCGATCCTTGGAAAATTCCTTTAGTGTTCTCATCCCACTGGTGCCCAAGAGGTGGGCTATTCATGTGCATTGTCCAGCGCTCCCTACAGTTATAGTTACCTCGTCCTCTGCTCTCACTCAAACTTAATATTCAAATAATAGAGTCACCATCGATAGTGGCAAGATGGCTCAGTGCACATGTAGGGTCTACCCCATGGACACTTGTGACACCAGGGGTCATGCAGGTAAAATATATATTTACACCTTGAGCCCCCCCATTCTCTACTTGTCTGGAACTTCCCCTTTATTTACTGCTCCTAATTTATCCACTTCTGGAGTCTGGCACATCATGCACATGGGCAGTCCTCAGGGTGATGTGTGTGTAGGGCTAGATTATATGGAGGGCTCCCGAGGTGCGTGCCCCGGGGCCCCCACCAACTTACTCCACTAGCATGTCCAAGTGCAGTGAGGAGGTAGTACCTCAGACTCTGGGAGCGATGAACAGCAGGAATGGATCATCATGACTAAGCACTGACTTTTAGGGGGTCTCTGCGTAGTACATGAATCACTGACTAAGGAGGTCTCTGCCTAGTACATGAATCACTGACTAAGGGGGTCTCTGCCTAGTACATGAATCACTGACTAAGGGGGTCTCTGCCGAGTACATGAATCACTGACTAAGGGGGTCTCTGCCGAGTACATGAATCACTGACTAAGGGGGTCTCTGCCGAGTACATGAATCACTGACTAAGGGGGTCTCTGCCGAGTACATGAATCACTGACTAAGGGGGTCTCTGCCTAGTACATGAATCACTGACTAAGGGGGTCTCTGTCTAGTACATGAATCACTGACTAAGGGGGTCTCTGCCGAGTACATGAATCACTGACTAAGGGGGTCTCTGCCTAGTACATGAATCACTGACTAAGGGGGTCTCTGCCTAGTACATGAATCACTGACTAAGGGGGTCCCTGCCTAGTACATGAATCACTGACTAAGGGGGTCTCTGCCTAGTACATGAATCACTGACTAAGGGGGTCTCTGCCTAGTACATGAATCACTGACTAAGGGGGTCTCTGCCGAGTACATGAATCACTGACTAAGGGGGTCTCTGCCTAGTACATGAATCACTGACTAAGGGGGTCTCTGCCGAGTACATGAATCACTGACTAAGGGGGTCTCTGCCGAGTACATGAATCACTGACTAAGGGGGTCTCTGTCTAATACGTGGATGACTGACTAAGGGGGTCTCTGCCGATTACATGGATAACTGACTAAGGGGGCCCCTGCCAATGACATGGATTACTGACTTAAGGGGGCCCTACCAACCTTAACCTGTGTGTGTGGTAGTAGTTTAAGGCCTAGAAGATGAGCTCATGTCTAGCGCCACCTATGGCTACCAGAAAGTAATGCTCATACAGTACAGTACAGATCTAATGTACATGACAGCTCCAGGAGCTCCGAGTGGGAATATCACCCGTCTCAGTCCACGACTTTGATCCCAGTCGATGGTTTCTCACAGAATTAGCAGAGATTAAGATAAGTCCAACCTTGTGTCAATAGGAAACATAAGAAATGAAGTCACCGTCGCCTTCTTCTATCTCCACTTCCTGACTTTTCACCATCCGAGGAGTCATTGTCCCCCAGACCGCTCAATGGATCTTATCTCTAACTTCTACTGACCCGGCACAAACAGATCGATTATGTATATAGATGACACATTTCACTTTCAGTTGATATTGTGGTCACAACTTTCTCCTATCTAGGAAGGAACAAAGTACTAGCTCATCCTGAGCCTCCTGATTCACTAAAAGAATAACATGAACTGCAGTGAAGATACTCCCATAACAAATAAAGGGCTTCCCCGGAGGTCCAGGGTCATAGATACTGCCATATGTCCTATAAAGACAAGTATTGTCCCCAAAACTTACATTTTTGGGAAAAGTTCTTGCAATCCTAAATAAAGGCAATAGAAAATGGAAACTATTGAGATAGTAAACAGGTGAGTGACACTTACCTAAAAAAGAACATGTAGAGAGCAGCAGTAATGCAAAACAACAGGACCTGTAAAAATCAAAGAGGAAGCGATAAATAATCACTGCAAACACTTACTACATAACAAACTAACTCTCCCCAATACTGGGAATATAACTGTAGACTACACAGCGGTATCTATAGTGTTATATACACCAACTCTATAATATTAGAATTATTATTATTATACAGTATGAATTCTGGAATTATAACATTTGATATCAGTTCTGAAAACTTTGGAAGAAAAAATAGCAAACAAAGCACAGAATAGTGAGTGCAGCGCTGCGGCATAATACAGGATATAACTCAGGATCAGTACAGGATAAGTAATGTCATGTATGTACACAGTGACTGCACCAGCAGCAGAATAGTGA
This sequence comes from Engystomops pustulosus, assembly GCF_040894005.1. Taxonomy (NCBI): domain Eukaryota; kingdom Metazoa; phylum Chordata; class Amphibia; order Anura; family Leptodactylidae; genus Engystomops; species Engystomops pustulosus. Next base: position 26,000,294 of record NC_092412.1, on the reverse strand, counting down.
GTGCAGCGCTGCGGCATAATACAGGATATAACTCAGGATCAGTACAGGATAAGTAATGTCATGTATGTACACAGTGACTGCACCAGCAGCAGAATAGTGAGTGCAGCTCTGGAGTATAATACAGGATGTAACTCTGGATCAGTAGAGGATAAGTAATGTCATGTATGTACACAGTGACTGCACCAGCAGAATAGTGAGTGCAGCTCTGGGGTATAATACAGGATGTAACTCAGGATCAGTACAGGATAAGTAATGTCATGTATGTACACAGTGACTGCACCAGCAGAATAGTGAGTGCAGCTCTGGAGTATAATACAGGATATAACTCAGGATCAGTACAGGATAAGTAATGTCATGTACGTACACAGTGACTGCACCAGCAGAATAGTGAGTGCAGCTCTGGAGTATAATACAGGATATAACTCAGGATCAGTACAGGATAAGTAATGTCATGTATGTACACAGTGACTGCACCAGCAGCAGAATAGTGAGTGCAGCTCTGGAGTATAATACAGGATGTAACTCAGGATCAGTACAGGATAAGTAATGTCATGTATGTACACAGTGACTGCACCAGCAGCAGAATAGTGAGTGCAGCTCTGGGGTATAATACAGGATGTAACTCAGGATCAGTACAGGATAAGTAATGTCATGTATGTACACAGTGACTGCACCAGCAGAATAGTGAGTGCAGCTCTGGAGTATAATACAGGATGTAACTCAGGATCAGTACAGGATAAGTAATGTCATGTATGTACACAGTGACTGCACCAGCAGCAGAATAGTGAGTGCAGCTCTGGAGTATAATACAGGATGTAACTCAGGATCAGTACAGGATAAGTAATGTCATGTATGTACACAGTGACTGCACCAGCAGCAGAATAGTCAGTGCAGCTCTGGGGTATAATACAGGATGTAACTCAAGATCAGTACAGGATAAGTAATGTCATGTATGTACACAGTGACTGCACCAGCAGCAGAATAGTGAGTGCAGCTCTGGGGTATAATACAGGATGTAACTCAGGATCAGTACAGGATAAGTAATGTCATGTATGTACACAGTGACTGCACCACCAGCAGAATAGTGAGTGCAGCTCTGGAGTATAATACAGGATGTAACTCAGGATCAGTACAGGATAAGTAATGTAATGTATGTACACAGTGACTGCACCAGCAGCAGAATAGTGAGTGCAGCTCTGGAGTATAATACAGTTGGATGTAAGGAGGCATAAAAATCGGTTTTCTTCAAAGTCGCTGAGTTGTAGAGGTCCTTAACCCTCCAGTCCATGACTGACATAATAACCGTGTGCGCGGAAAACAGAAGTAACACCCATTTCTAGGGAAGAGTGAGTATAGCTGAGCCCCTATGCAGGGATAAGATGACAAGTATGTCTTGTAAGGAATAGGCTGGAGCCATAAAGGTTATGGGGCTGGAGGGAAGCGAGGAGCCAGTGATTCTCCTTTTATCTACACGCCGTGTGAAATTCCAGACAATGTGCGCTCTTACAGTCCGGGACAGCGACCGGGAGGAAATCATCTCCCAGGAGAGACATCCCAAGGAGCCATCCAGAGCCCGGCCTGTCCTCCAGGTTATGTATAGAGATGGAGAAGTGTAGCAGAGCTGAGTTTGTCAGATGCGGCAGAGGCGGGTGAATACTAAACTACTGTGGACCACTATGGCAGACATCATATAGGGGTGGGGTTAAGGGCGGGGCTACTCTGAGCTCCAAATTTTTCCATTGCTCTTTTAGGGTCCCAAAAGTTGGGAGGTATAACCATCCAGGGAACAGACAGGGTTAGATATTGGTCCTAGAGAGATGTGAAATCATAACGTATTGAGGGTGTCCTGCACTAAACTGCTGCAAAGCCCTTCCCCTGCCACTGCTGTATCATTCAACCAAAACTCAGCTACAGCTTTTACTCAGAGCAAAGAGGAGGACACAACCCCAGGGTAATCCTGGAATATGAATCCATTTTCACAGCAACACACACAAAGGTATGACTGCAGAGAGGATAGAGGACAGCAGTGTGTGGACACCCACGCGATGCACTTGGAAAGGTTGCAATCTTGAAATATACTGTAAATCAATATTTCACAGTCCTGCTGCTACTAACAACCGACACAAAGGTATGATTTCACACATCTCCAGGGACAATAGCTAACACCAGCTTCACAGATCACAGCAGTGTGAGGACTAGCATATGTTGCACTTGGAGAAGCTGCAATCCTGGGAATATAAAGCCATATATCACAGTCCTGCTGCTACTAACAACATACACAAAGATCTGATAACCCAGATCTCAATGAACAATACTCAACACCGGCTGCTTTCTGCAGTGTCCTCACACAGAGCACAGCAGTGTGAGGCCACGTCCCCGATGCATTAGGAGAAGCTTCAATCTTGGAATATAAATGCATATTTCACAGTCCTGCTGCTAATACACACACTTGAAGGTAGGATTACACATATCTCCAGGGAAAATATCTAACAGCGGCTGCAGAGAGCACAGCAGTGTGAGGACAGGTCCCCAGAAGCTCCAATCCTGGAATATAAATTCATATTTCACAGTACTGCTGCTACTAACAATATATAGAAAGGTATGATTACATCTGTCGCAATGGACAATACCCAACACCAGCTGAGGAGAGCAAAGCAGTGTGAGAGCACAAAACCAGTCAAATGTACCTGTGTGCACTCCAGACTCTGTAGGACTGTTTTTTACAGCTTTTACTCAGAGCAAAGAGGAGGACACAAACCATATCGGTAATCCTGGAATATGAATCCATTTTCACAGTCCTGCTGCTGTTAGCAACACACACAAAGGTATGATTCAACAAATCTACAAAGACAATACCTAACACTGGCTGCATAGAGGACAGCAGTGTGAGGACACGCATCCGATGCACTTGGAGAGGTTACAATCTTGGAATATACTGTAAATCAATATTTCACAGTCCTGCTGCTACTAACAACCTACACAAAGGTATGATTTCCCACATCTCCAGGGACAATAGCGACAACCGGCTACAGAGAGCACAGATCACAGCAGTGTTCACTGTTTTTTGAGGAGCGTTTTCTGTAGCTGGCATATCTGTTCCAAAAACTATGTCTGAATACAGCCCAAGACCCAAAGGAAGGATTTAGAACAAACCCTCAGCTGTGAGAAGTACAGTAAATACTTCCATTCACTGACAGCAAACAGGGAGGAACGGAATTCTGAAGTCTATTAGAAGGATGAAGAACACTTAATGATACATCATTTCCAGAAACTCGTTACCCGTCTTCATCTCAGGCTCGAGTGCCGTCCGCTCCTTAAGTGCGCGGCGGATTGTAAAGTCATGGCTCCCTCTGATCTACCGGATAGCCTTGAAGTTGTAAGAGATACAAGAGGCAGAGATTTACAGGATGCTATTAATATTTGTACCCTCTCGAGAAATCTTAGAACTGGATCTGCCCCCTCAGGACATTGCCAAAGCTACTTTCCTGTCAATTACAAGGCGGCCCGGGGCACTCGGAATGGGAATTTTTTGGCCCGGACATAGAAATATTAGGGATATATTAAAGGGTGTGGAAACTTTTGCAACAATTAGTTCCAAATAGTCACTGTAATGGAGAAGTCTGTTTTGGTAACCTAAATGTCTGTTTGCAGGGGGTCCGGCCAATGGAGAACATAACATATAAGGGTGCCAGAGTCCCCTACTTAGGAACACCTGACTTACAGATGACCCCTAGTTACAAACGGACCTCTGGATGTTGGTAAGTTACTGTACTTTAGTCCCAGGCTACAATAATCAGCTGTAACAGTTATCACAGGTGTCTGCAATGAAGATTTATTGTTACTCCTGGTTCTTATGACAACCCGACATTTTTAAAATCCAATTGTCACAGAGACCCAAAAAATTTTCACCTGGACCAACAATTATAAAATATACAGTTCCGACTTATATACTTATATCTTGTATGTAACCCGGGGACCGCTTGTATTCAAGCACTCAACAATTTCAACGCTCCCATAGTCCCTAAAAGGTTTAGCCTTTTCCCTTCAGTTATTTAGAGCCAAAGCCAGCAGTGGTGGGACACAAAACGGGAGATCACAAAGAAATAAGGTGCAAAGAAAATACTTGTATCTTTTCTGTGTGTTCTGCTTGACTTATTTTTGGCTCAAAATCAGAGGTCGCATTAACGCCTCACCACGCGTCATAGACGCGTGATAAAGCGCCATTACCCCCCCCAAAATAGTTGGCATGCGTAAAGTTACGCTTGGCAATTATTCCCTGTAGCGCGCAGGCTGAGCGGTTCAGTGCGCGCTGCAAATGAGGTAAATGTCTGTAGCGCGATTACAGCGCGCGCCGAACCGCTCAGCAGGACACGTGACGAAGGGGCGCGCCGGAGAGACCCGAAGTAAGAGCACCAGCCCCGGGGGAGACATGTGGGCCGCGAAGCTGCTGCTCCCCGTCCTGCTCCATCTCTACCTGCCCACAGCTGCCTGCATTTGTGATAGACGGGACCTAAGAGCAGTGCTGGGTGAGTGTGTGCAGTGTTCTGTGTGAGTGTAGTGTGTGCAGTGTTCTGTGTGAGTGTAGTGTGTGCAGTGTTCTGTGTGAGTGTAGTGTGTGCAGTGTTCTGTGTGAGTGTAGTGTGTGCAGTGTTCTGTGTGAGTGTAGTGTGTGCAGTGTTCTGTGTGAGTGTAGTGTGTGCAGTGTTCTGTGTGAGTGTGGTGTGTGCAGTGTTCTGTGTGAGTGTAGTGTGTGCAGTGTTCTGTGTGAGTGTGGTGTGTGCAGTGTTCTGTGTGAGTGTGGTGTGTGCAGTGTTCTGTGTGAGTGTGGTGTGTGCAGTGTTCTGTGTGAGTGTAGTGTGTGCAGTGTTCTGTGTGAGTGTAGTGTGTGCAGTGTTCTGTGTGAGTGTAGTGTGTGCAGTGTTCTGTGTGAGTGTAGTGTGTGCAGTGTTCTGTGTGAGTGTAGTGTGTGCAGTGTTCTGTGTGAGTGTAGTGTGTGCAGTGTTCTGTGTGAGTGTAGTGTGTGCAGTGTTCTGTGTGAGTGTAGTGTGTGCAGTGTTCTGTGTGAGTGTGGTGTGTGCAGTGTTCTGTGTGAGTGTAGTGTGTGCAGTGTTCTGTGTGAGTGTAGTGTGTGCAGTGTTCTGTGTGAGTGTAGTGTGTGCAGTGTTCTGTGTGAGTGTGGTGTGTGCAGTGTTCTGTGTGTGTAGTGTGTGCAGTGTGAGCGGTGAGTGTAGTGTGTGCAGTGTTCTGTGTGAGTGTAGTGTGTGCAGTGTTCTGTGTGAGTGTAGTGTGTGCAGTGTGAGCGGTGAGTGTAGTGTGTGCAGTGTTCTGTGTGAGTGTAGTGTGTGCAGTGTTCTGTGTGAGTGTAGTGTGTGCAGTGTTCTGTGTGAGTGTAGTGTGTGCAGTGTTCTGTGTGATTGTAGTGTGTGCAGTGTTCTGTGTGAGTGTAGTGTGTGCAGTGTTCTGTGTGAGTGTAGTGTGTGCAGTGTTCTGCGTGAGTGTGGTGTGTGCAGTGTTCTGTGTGAGTGTAGTGTGTGCAGTGTTCTGTGTGAGTGTAGTGTGTGCAGTGTTCTGTGTGAGTGTAGTGTGTGCAGTGTTCTGTGTGAGTGTAGTGTGTGCAGTGTTCTGTGTGTGTAGTGTGTGCAGTGTGAGCGGTGAGTGTAGTGTGTGCAGTGTTCTGTGTGAGTGTAGTGTGTGCAGTGTTCTGTGTGAGTGTAGTGTGTGCAGTGTGAGCGGTGAGTGTAGTGTGTGCAATGTTCTGTGTGAGTGTAGTGTGTGCAGTGTGAGCGGTGAGTGTAGTGTGTGCAGTGTTCTGTGTGAGTGTAGTGTGTGCAGTGTTCTGTGTGAGTGTGGTGTGTGCAGTGTTCTGTGTGAGTGTGGTGTGTGCAGTGTTCTGTGTGAGTGTGGTGTGTGCAGTGTTCTGTGTGAGTGTAGTGTGTGCAGTGTTCTGTGTGAGTGTGGTGTGTGCAGTGTTCTGTGTGAGTGTAGTGTGTGCAGTGTTCTGTGTGAGTGTAGTGTGTGCAGTGTTCTGTGTGAGTGTAGTGTGTGCAGTGTTCTGTGTGAGTGTAGTGTGTGCAGTGTTCTGTGTGAGTGTAGTGTGTGCAGTGTTCTGTGTGAGTGTAGTGTGTGCAGTGTTCTGTGTGAGTGTAGTGTGTGCAGTGTGAGCGGTGAGTGTAGTGTGTGCAGTGTTCTGTGTGAGTGTAGTGTGTGCAGTGTTCTGTGTGAGTGTAGTGTGTGCAGTGTGAGCGGTGAGTGTAGTGTGTGCAATGTTCTGTGTGAGTGTAGTGTGTGCAATGTTCTGTGTGAGTGTAGTGTGTGCAGTGTTCTGTGTGAGTGTAGTGTGTGCAGTGTTCTGTGTGAGTGTAGTGTGTGCAGTGTTCTGTGTGAGTGTAGTGTGTGCAGTGTTCTGTGTGAGTGTAGTGTGTGCAGTGTTCTGTGTGAGTGTAGTGTGTGCAGTGTTCTGTGTGAGTGTAGTGTGTGCAGTGTTCTGTGTGAGTGTAGTGTGTGCAGTGTTCTGTGTGAGTGTAGTGTGTGCAGTGTTCTGTGTGAGTGTAGTGTGTGCAGTGTTCTGTGTGAGTGTAGTGTGTGCAGTGTTCTGTGTGAGTGTGGTGTGTGCAGTGTTCTGTGTGAGTGTGGTGTGTGCAGTGTTCTGTGTGAGTGTGGTGTGTGCAGTGTTCTGTGTGAGTGTGGTGTGTGCAGTGTTCTGTGTGAGTGTAGTGTGTGCAGTGTTCTGTGTGAGTGTAGTGTGTGCAGTTTTCTTTGTGAGTGTAGTGTGTGCAGTGTTCTGTGTGAGTGTAGTGTGTGCAGTGTTCTGTGTGAGTGTAGTGTGTGCAGTGTTCTGTGTGAGTGTAGTGTGTGCAGTGTTCTGTGTGAGTGTAGTGTGTGCAGTGTTCTGTGTGAGTGTAGTGTGTGCAGTGTTCTGTGTGAGTGTAGTGTGTGCAGTGTTCTGTGTGAGTGTAGTGTGTGCAGTGTTCTGTGTGAGTGTGGTGTGTGCAGTGTTCTGTGTGAGTGTAGTGTGTGCAGTGTTCTGTGTGAGTGTAGTGTGTGCAGTGTTCTGTGTGAGTGTAGTGTGTGCAGTGTGAGCGGTGAGTGTAGTGTGTGCAGTGTTCTGAGTGAGTGTGGTGTGTGCAGTGTTCTGTGTGAGTGTAGTGTGTGCAGTGTTCTGTGTGAGTGTAGTGTGTGCAGTGTTCTGTGTGAGTGTAGTGTGTGCAGTGTTCTGTGTGAGTGTAGTGTGTGCAGTGTGAGCGGTGAGTGTAGTGTGTGCAATGTTCTGTGTGAGTGTAGTGTGTGCAGTGTGAGCGGTGAGTGTAGTGTGTGCAATGTTCTGTGTGAGTGTAGTGTGTGCAGTGTTCTGTGTGAGTGTAGTGTGTGCAGTGTTCTGTGTGAGTGTAGTGTGTGCAGTGTTCTGTGTGAGTGTAGTGTGTGCAGTGTTCTGTGTGAGTGTAGTGTGTGCAGTGTTCTGTGTGAGTGTAGTGTGTGCAGTGTTCTGTGTGAGTGTAGTGTGTGCAGTGTTCTGTGTGAGTGTGGTGTGTGCAGTGTTCTGTGTGAGTGCGGTGTGTGCAGTGTTCTGTGTGAGTGTAGTGTGTGCAGTGTTCTGTGTGAGTGTAGTGTGTGCAGTTTTCTTTGTGAGTGTAGTGTGTGCAGTGTTCTGTGTGAGTGTAGTGTGTGCAGTGTTCTGTGTGAGTGTAGTGTGTGCAGTGTTCTGTGTGAGTGCAGTGTGTGCAGTGTTCTGTGTGAGTGCAGTGTGTGCAGTGTTCTGTGTGTGTAGTGTGTGCAGTGTGAGCGGTGAGTGTAGTGTGTGCAGTGTTCTGTGTGAGTGTAGTGTGTGCAGTGTTCTGTGTGAGTGTAGTGTGTGCAGTGTGAGCGGTGAGTGTAGTGTGTGCAATGTTCTGTGTGAGTGTAGTGTGTGCAGTGTGAGCGGTGAGTGTAGTGTGTGCAGTGTGAGCGGTGAGTGTAGTGTGTGCAGTGTTCTGTGTGAGTGTAGTGTGTGCAGTGTTCTGTGTGAGTGTAGTGTGTGCAGTGTTCTGTGTGAGTATAGTGTGTGCAGTGTTCTGTGTGAGTGTAGTGTGTGCAGTGTTCTGTGTGAGTGTAGTGTGTGCAGTGTTCTGTGTGAGTGTAGTGTGTGCAGTGTTCTGTGTGAGTGTAGTGTGTGCAGTGTTCTGTGTGAGTGTAGTGTGTGCAGTGTTCTGTGTGAGTGTGGTGTGTGCAGTGTTCTGTGTGAGTGTGGTGTGTGCAGTGTTCTGTGTGAGTGTAGTGTGTGCAGTGTTCTGTGTGAGTGTAGTGTGTGCAGTGTTCTGTGTGAGTGTAGTGTGTGCAGTGTTCTGTGTGAGTGTAGTGTGTGCAGTGTTCTGTGTGAGTGTAGTGTGTGCAGTGTTCTGTGTGAGTGTAGTGTGTGCAGTGTTCTGTGTGAGTGTAGTGTGTGCAGTGTTCTGTGTGAGTGTGGTGTGTGCAGTGTTCTGTGTGAGTGTGGTGTGTGCAGTGTTCTGTGTGAGTGTAGTGTGTGCAGTGTTCTGTGTGAGTGTAGTGTGTGCAGTGTGAGCGGTGAGTGTAGTGTGTGCAGTATTCTGAGTGAGTGTGGTGTGTGCAGTGTTCTGTGTGAGTGTAGTGTGTGCAGTGTTCTGTGTGAGTGTAGTGTGTGCAGTGTTCTGTGTGAGTGTAGTGTGTGCAGTGTTCTGTGTGAGTGTAGTGTGTGCAGTGTTCTGTGTGAGTGTAGTGTGTGCAGTGTTCTGTGTGAGTGTGGTGTGTGCAGTGTTCTGTGTGAGTGTAGTGTGTGCAGTGTTCTGTGTGAGTGTAGTGTGTGCAGTGTTCTGTGTGAGTGTAGTGTGTGCAGTGTTCTGTGTGAGTGTAGTGTGTGCAGTGTTCTGTGTGAGTGTAGTGTGTGCAGTGTTCTGTGTGAGTGTAGTGTGTGTAGTGTGTGCAGTGTGAGCGGTGAGTGTAGTGTGTGCAGTGTTCTGTGTGAGTGTAGTGTGTGCAGTGTTCTGTGTGAGTGTAGTGTGTGCAGTGTGAGCGGTGAGTGTAGTGTGTGCAGTGTTCTGTGTGAGTGTAGTGTGTGCAGTGTTCTGTGTGAGTGTAGTGTGTGCAGTGTTCTGTGTGAGTGTAGTGTGTGCAGTGTTCTGTGTGATTGTAGTGTGTGCAGTGTTCTGTGTGAGTGTAGTGTGTGCAGTGTTCTGTGTGAGTGTAGTGTGTGCAGTGTTCTGCGTGAGTGTGGTGTGTGCAGTGTTCTGCGTGAGTGTAGTGTGTGCAGTGTTCTGTGTGAGTGTAGTGTGTGCAGTGTTCTGTGTGAGTGTAGTGTGTGCAGTGTTCTGTGTGAGTGTAGTGTGTGCAGTGTGAGCGGTGAGTGTAGTGTGTGCAATGTTCTGTGTGAGTGTAGTGTGTGCAGTGTGAGCGGTGAGTGTAGTGTGTGCAGTGTTCTGTGTGAGTGTAGTGTGTGCAGTGTTCTGTGTGAGTGTAGTGTGTGCAGTGTTCTGTGTGAGTGTAGTGTGTGCAGTGTTCTGTGTGAGTGTAGTGTGTGCAGTGTTCTGTGTGAGTGTGGTGTGTGCAGTGTTCTGTGTGAGTGTAGTGTGTGCAGTGTGAGCGGTGAGTGTAGTGTGTGCAGTGTTCTGTGTGAGTGTAGTGTGTGCAGTGTTCTGTGTGAGTGTAGTGTGTGCAGTGTTCTGTGTGAGTGTAGTGTGTGCAGTGTTCTGTGTGAGTGTGGTGTGTGCAGTGTTCTGTGTGAGTGTAGTGTGTGCAGTGTTCTGTGTGAGTGTAGTGTGTGCAGTGTTCTGTGTGAGTGTAGTGTGTGCAGTGTTCTGTGTGAGTGTAGTGTGTGCAGTGTTCTGTGTGAGTGTAGTGTGTGCAGTGTTCTGTGTGAGTGTAGTGTGTGCAGTGTTCTGTGTGAGTGTAGTGTGTGCAGTGTTCTGTGTGAGTGTAGTGTGTGCAGTGTGAGCGGTGAGTGTAGTGTGTGCAGTGTTCTGTGTGAGTGTAGTGTGTGCAGTGTTCTGTGTGAGTGTAGTGTGTGCAGTGTGAGCGGTGAGTGTAGTGTGTGCAATGTTCTGTGTGAGTGTAGTGTGTGCAGTGTGAGCGGTGAGTGTAGTGTGTGCAATGTTCTGTGTGAGTGTAGTGTGTGCAGTGTTCTGTGTGAGTGTAGTGTGTGCAGTGTTCTGTGTGAGTGTAGTGTGTGCAGTGTTCTGTATGAGTGTAGTGTGTGCAGTGTTCTGTGTGAGTGTAGTGTGTGCAGTGTTCTGTGTGAGTGTAGTGTGTGCAGTGTTCTGTGTGAGTGTAGTGTGTGCAGTGTTCTGTGTGAGTGTAGTGTGTGCAGTGTTCTGTGTGAGTGTAGTGTGTGCAGTGTTCTGTGTGAGTGTAGTGTGTGCAGTGTTCTGTGTGAGTGTGGTGTGTGCAGTGTTCTGTGTGAGTGTGGTGTGTGCAGTGTTCTGTGTGAGTGTGGTGTGTGCAGTGTTCTGTGTGAGTGTAGTGTGTGCAGTGTTCTGCGTGAGTGTAGTGTGTGCAGTGTTCTGCGTGAGTGTAGTGTGTGCAGTGTTCTGTGTGTGTAGTGTGTGCAGTGTGAGCGGTGAGTGTAGTGTGTGCAGTGTTCTGTGTGAGTGTAGTGTGTGCAGTGTTCTGTGTGAGTGTAGTGTGTGCAGTGTGAGCGGTGAGTGTAGTGTGTGCAATGTTCTGTGTGAGTGTAGTGTGTGCAGTGTGAGCGGTGAGTGTAGTGTGTGCAGTGTGAGCGGTGAGTGTAGTGTGTGCAGTGTTCTGTGTGAGTGTAGTGTGTGCAGTGTGTGCAGTGTTCTGTGTGAGTGTAGTGTGTGCAGTGTTCTGTGTGAGTGTAGTGTGTGCAGTGTTCTGTGTGAGTGTAGTGTGTGCAGTGTTCTGTGTGAGTGTAGTGTGTGCAGTGTTCTGTGTGAGTGTAGTGTGTGCAGTGTTCTGTGTGAGTGTAGTGTGTGCAGTGTTCTGTGTGAGTGTAGTGTGTGCAGTGTTCTGTGTGAGTGTAGTGTGTTCAGTGTTCTGTGTGAGTGTAGTGTGTGCAGTGTTCTGTGTGAGTGTAGTGTGTTCAGTGTTCTGTGTGAGTTAGTGTGTGCAGTGTTCTGTGTGAGTGTGGTGTGTGCAGTGTTCTGTGTGAGTGTAGTGTGTGCAGTGTTCTGTGTGAGTGTAGTGTGTGCAGTGTTCTGTGTGAGTGTGGTGTGTGCAGTGTTCTGTGTGAGTGTAGTGTGTGCAGTGTTCTGTGTGAGTGTAGTGTGTGCAGTGTTCTGTGTGAGTGTAGTGTGTGCAGTGTTCTGTGTGAGTGTGGTGTGTGCAGTGTTCTGTGTGAGTGTGGTGTGTGCAGTGTTCTGTGTGAGTGTGGTGTGTGCAGTGTTCTGTGTGAGTGTGGTGTGTGCAGTGTTCTGTGTGAGTGTGGTGTGTGCAGTGTTCTGTGTGAGTGTAGTGTGTGCAGTGTTCTGTGTGAGTGTAGTGTGTGCAGTGTTCTGTGTGAGTTAGTGTGTGCAGTGTTCTGTGTGAGTGTGGTGTGTGCAGTGTTCTGTGTGAGTGTAGTGTGTGCAGTGTTCTGTGTGAGTGTAGTGTGTGCAGTGTTCTGTGTGAGTGTGGTGTGTGCAGTGTTCTGTGTGAGTGTAGTGTGTGCAGTGTTCTGTGTGAGTGTAGTGTGTGCAGTGTTCTGTGTGAGTGTAGTGTGTGCAGTGTTCTGTGTGAGTGTGGTGTGTGCAGTGTTCTGTGTGAGTGTGGTGTGTGCAGTGTTCTGTGTGAGTGTGGTGTGTGCAGTGTTCTGTGTGAGTGTGGTGTGTGCAGTGTTCTGTGTGAGTGTGGTGTGTGCAGTGTTCTGTGTGAGTGTAGTGTGTGCAGTGTTCTGTGTGAGTGTGGTGTGTGCAGTGTTCTGTGTGAGTGTGGTGTGTGCAGTGTTCTGTGTGAGTGTAGTGTGTGCAGTGTTCTGTGTGAGTGTAGTGTGTGCAGTGTTCTGTGTGAGTGTAGTGTGTGCAGTGTTCTGTGTGAGTGTAGTGTGTGCAGTGTTCTGTGTGAGTGTAGTGTGTGCAGTGTTCTGTGTGAGTGTAGTGTGTGCAGTGTTCTGTGTGAGTGTAGTGTGTGCAGTGTTCTGTGTGAGTGTTGTGAGTGTAGTGTGAGCGGTGAGTGAGTGTGTGCAGCGCTGTGTGTGCTGTGTTGTGAGTGTGCTGTGTTGTGAGCGGGGAGTGTGTGCAGTGAGTGTGTGTTGTGAGCGGGGAGTGTGTGTTGTGTTGTGTGCAGTGTGTGTGTGTGCTGTACAGTGTGTGTGTGTGCAGTGTTGTGAGCGGGGAGTGTGTGCAGTGAGTGTGTGTTGTGAGCGGGGAGTGTGTGTTGTGTTGTGTGCAGTGTGTGTGTGTGCTGTACAGTGTGTGTGTGTGCAGTGAGTGTGTGTTGTGAGCGGTGAGTGTGTGTTGTGTTGTGAGCGGTGAGTGTGTGTTGTGTTGTGTGCAGTGAGTTTGTGCTGTGCAGTGTGCAGTGTGTGTGTGTGCTGTGTTGTGAGCGGGGATTGTGTGCAGTGAGTGTGTGTTGTGAGTGGGGAGTGTGTGTTGCAGTGTGTGTGCTGTGCAGTGTGCTGTACTGTCCAGTGTGGTGTGCAGTGTGTGTGTGTGCAGTGTGGTGTGCAGTGTTGTGTGCTGTGCGGTGAGTGTGTGTGCTGTGTTGTGAGCGGGGAGTGTGTGCAGTCTAGAATGTAGATACAGAGCAGCTCGGTGGCTCACTGGTTAGCGCTACAGCCTTGCAGCGTTGGGGCCATGGGTTCAAGTCCCATCTAGGTCAACATCTGCAAAGAGTTTGTATGTTCTCTCTGTGTTTGTGTGGGTTTCCTCCGGGTCCTCCGGTTTCCTCTCACACTCCAAAACATACATGGTAGGTTGATTAGATTGTGAGCCCCATGGGGACAGGGACTGATTTGGCAAGTTCTGTGCAGCGCTGAGTAATCTGTGTGCCCTATATACTGTAAATAAAGGAATTATTATTATGTTCAATCCTTTTCTCTCTATTGGAAACATTATTGGTCTCCATCAGAGGATGGACAGGTTCTTCCTGAACCATCTAATAGGTGGTCAACTAATGGGTTTCTGATATGGCCAGTCCTCATACGTGATTGCATATACAGTAGGACTTCTTCAGGTTTCGACAATTCTCGTAAATAATACCTGCATCTGCCTTATAGTAAAGAACAGGTGGCCCCTAAACTTGATGATATTTACCAGCATGTGCTAAGTGAGAAGAAAAATGATCTCCTGTCCGCCATGTTTGATCGTCCATCAATAGGCTCCTTTATTCCATTTACCTCCCAGTCAAACGACTGAAAGCCAGTGGTTGTTCTCTGCTGTCATTAAGAATAAACAAGACAATCTGCACATCCTCCCCCGGATTATATCTTGACATGTTCTAGTAAAAAAAAAATGTATAGAAGAATAAAACAATTTGTCAGGTAATAGCTGGGCGTCGTGCCGATGGCACCACACCTTCGCCCGAGCAGCTGTAGGCAACTCTACTTGCAGCCGTGCCAAATAGCTTAAGCATCCTGTAGACAGGTAGCGGGATGAAAAGGAAGATTAACGGGCGATATTGAACAACAGATTATCAGGATTTGGGTTTAAAATGACTGGAAGTGGCATGTGTTGTGTGGAATCAAGCTCCATGGATCACACCTGTCAACGGAAAGCAATTCTGGTAATTCCGAGACTCATATTTTCCGAATCAGCACTTACAAGCCCCGGAGAGATCACCTCGGTGTGAGGCCGACGGCTAAAAATCCAACTCGTTGGGTTTATTAAATCCTAATCATATCATAAACTACGAAGGAAGTGTAATTCTTCTAGGTGTACACCGGAGGAATTAAGGGCTTATCTGAAGGAATCCCAAGTTCCTTTGGATTAGTGTACACACAACTAAGAAGCAGGACCATGTTGTGAGATTGACACGTCAAAACAAAACCAGGGGATCTGAGGTGCTGGGACATTACCTCCAGCTGTGTTGGTGGAAGAAACTTCTTGAAGATGTTGTTTAGAAATGGTCTTTGTTTCTCAGAAATGGCACCATTCTGGCATTTCGGAAGTGATCGATTTTGCAGCTTACGAATAGTAAACTTTTTTCAGGATTGACATGACCTTGGACATGTTTGGTCAACAGCTCTTCATCCTGACCACTCATTTTTATATGCACTTGTCAATGGTGAACGTGAATATGTTCTCCGTAGTGTGGGATAAACCTCTGTTAGACATCTCTGTTGGTGGAGTATCTACCTTGACGACATAAGGATAGGACAAGCTGAAATCCAACAATCCTTTCCCCCACCATGTGCCTCATTGGAGAATCCTCTCCACCAAGGAATACAAACTAGATCAGTGGTGGCGAACCTATGGCACGGGTGCCAGAAGCGGCACTCAGAGCCCTTTCTGTGGGCACCCGGGCCATCCCCCCCTGGCACACCAGATAGGCCTCCATGAATCTTCCTGCAGCTCCAAGCAACTTAAAAGTTGCTGCTTTCTGTCCTATATTAATGTGATACTTACTTCGCTACTTGGGACTGTAGTAAGAGGGAGAATAAGTAGACAGGACCCTTCTGTGGCCCCATGATTCTCTGTGTACAGAGGGACACTGGAAAGTCCCTAAATGATGCAAATTTTCCAACTTGTCCTCAGGAGGCCAATATGATCAAAAGTTGTTGAAGAACAGGGAGCAATAAGTTACGGCTTAAATTTTTGGTTGGGTTGCAGTTTGGGCACTCGGCTGCTAAAAGGTTCGCCATCACTGAACTAGATGGTTGGAAAGTAGTAGTATTAGTAGTAGTAACAAATCTTTGGTGTAATGGCTTTGCAATTTCTGGAGTTGAAGAAAATGGTAAAACAAAGTCCATAAATAAAAAAGCCACCTTCATTGCAACACTAATCCATGAATTTTGGGGTACTGTCTGATGTTCAGCAATGTCCATCACAAGACCAGTTGACCCTGGCTGCAAAGGACAACCACAACAGCTCAAGGTATCAGAAAGTCAGTGTTGTCTGTAGGCATTGACTAGTATAGTAATCACAGGTCAGACGAAGAGGTGTCTATGCCAGGAGGGACCCGGAGAGCTCCTCAAACTTCAAACTCACCAATAGGCAAGCCTGAAAATCAATGACCTCAGGAGTATGTGGGGGCAGGAGATGTTGGACACATAAGGGCAATATGGCGCCTATCCAGGGTATTATTGTTGGGTTGATCCAAAACCTCCAAATCTCCCCCTGTAGATGTAGGCTTTCCTAGGATACTCTTTTTTGACATCCTTGAATAATATTCTCTATCCAGCTGCCCAACTGTCTGGACTCATGTGCTGGATGTTGCACTAGATGAATAGCAATGGGGTAGCAGAAGGTGGACTGAAACAGAGCCATATTAGAAGTTAAGGGGAGGGGTATTGAGTGTTCTTTGGTGGTAAGGCAGGAGGTTCACACAATTTCCATGTGTGGACCTTCTGGCTTAACACAGAAGACACCCAATACCTACCTCTACTAGTCTGGTGCCGTTCCAGTTGACCTTCTGGTACCCCATTCCTCCAGAGTGGCAAATGTTAGGAAGATATTGGAACATCGGTCAAAGGTTTCTGGCAACAAGTTCACAGATATTCCCCCCCCCAAAAAATGAGTTGAGTTAAATTATTGTCACGCTTCATTTGAAATGTGCACATTATGGGGGTCATTTACTTACCCGGTCCATTCTCGATCCGGTGGCGGGTTCTCCGTCGAGGATTCGGGTGTTCTGGCAATTCACTAAGGTAGTGCGCCCGATGTCCACCAGGTGTCGCTGCTGCGCTGAAGTCCGTCGGAGTTCACCATCCGTTGCTGGGTGCAGGTAAGCGCATGTCACGCGACACATTTTTTTATTTTTTTTTAATTCCGCGGTTTTTCTGAATCCGTCGGGTTTCCGTCGCATGCAACCCGGCGCGATTGCCCCGAAATCCGATAGTGCGCGCCAAAATCCTGGCGGAATTCGGCGGGATACCCGATGGAATCGCGCGATTCGGGCCCTTAGTAAATGACCCTCTATGTGTTCTCATGAATATTAAGCCAACATCAGACATCTCCGTCAGCTTATAATTTCCCTCTACTCACTGAAAAGGCAAACGAGAAATGCAGTTAATAACTAAAAAATTTCACAAAAATTGGTAAAAAAACAACCAGTAAAACGCTAAGACCTCTGTCATCATTCTTAGTCCGATAAGCTAAAGAGTAACTTGTAGTGGTAAAAAAGAAGTCTCATTTGAGGTACAAATGCCTACAGTCTATTATTTATGGGTGCCCACGTAATAGTAGTGTTCCCATATGGACAATCAGTCATGTTTTTTTTT
The DNA here is from genome assembly GCF_040894005.1 of Engystomops pustulosus. NCBI lineage: Eukaryota > Metazoa > Chordata > Amphibia > Anura > Leptodactylidae > Engystomops > Engystomops pustulosus. The sequence goes on along the minus strand of NC_092412.1, from coordinate 25,983,994 downwards.
ATTGACGACCTGTTCCATAAAGATCAATGATAGGATAAACATCCAGGATAATAGAGATCTTTCCTCATAAATGTGAAATAGCGACCTTTGAATTTTGGGTAATATCTCCATGGTATCAAAATTCCAAAAAATTCTAAAAGTTTAGTCAAATGTTTTTCACTTATTTTGTTTTGATTGTAGTTTCCACTTCTTTAGTGGTTTGAACAGCGCAGTATATATATGAATTGTTTTATAGACTTGTTTATCCACATACGGTAGCTAATGGAGTCGGTTTGTGACCATTCAAGGTCAGGACCTTGGAGACCTTTACTCTTGGAATATTCTTTTCACTGCCCTTTATTTCATGTTGAAAGTTCAATGCCAAGGAAGCGCTTCCTGGGGTATTTCCAAAACACTTCGAAATCAAAGTAAAGGTCATCGTGGTCAGGACTAAATACCAGTGTAGACCCTCTGGTGGAACATGACATACAAGCGACTCCCGGCCAACAAAGACACGTCACGCTGTGTAGATGATTACTGGTGAAGTGGAGCCCCACTGTCGCATATAATCCTTTACAATGACCAGGCACAGAGGGAAATACTTGCCCTTTCCTATATAGAAGGTTTAATTAGTCATAACCACTCAATAAACTGGACTAATTGGCATGGACCCGGCCGGAGGAATCCACCACATTAAAGCAATGTTGATGACTTATTTCCGTAGAGCTCGGATTCGGGTTGACACATAAAAATACATGGGGGCAGCTTTGTTCTGAACTGCTAATATTACTATTTTCAGTCAAATTCTTGCATGCACGGGACCCTCTCTATTGTTTCGATGGGAGGACCATCATCTCTGGCTCTTGGTATCCAGTGATGTACAGGGTGACACTTGGACTTCAAGGGACCCGACTGGAAAATTTTGCGTTGAACGGATTCATTTTCATCTGCTTGGCTATGACTATAAAGTTTCCATCAAACATCCGCAATCAGCTGGGGTATAAAGGGTCTCTCACATTGGACATAGCCCATTCATTGAGGGCAAACAACTGATCAGTGGTGGTGCTCAATGTCAGAAACCCACCGATTTGATATTGATAGCATATCGCGAGAATAGAAAGGTGCTCTCACCTATGCCAAGAAGGTTTATGCCCACCAATATCTAACACTCAACTGGGGCGAGTTATAGATGACAACCCCCTCCACCCAATCCAGTATTAATAAATCAGTTATTTTTATTAGTTGATGGGTTCACCATACACTGTCTGATATGAGGTGTGAGGAGACACAATTTTAAATGTCAGGTCCTGCTTTGTAGAAATTGAACTGCACTCCTCATGCCGCCCCTCCAATTTGCTGTAGGTTCTGCTGCCTGAGGCGAGAGGCTCAACTTACCTCATGGCAGTTGCCCTAAAGGACTAAAGTATCGGCTAGTGTAATACAACTTTTAGTCGTAGTCCTATATACAAAATGTATGCGTTATTAGAAGGCCAAAATGAACACCAAATTATACCCAAATTATACATGGCAGTTGCCCTAAAGCACTAAAGTGTCAGCTGGTATAATAGCATTGATTTGTGGGCCACCTTTTGGTCGTAGTCCTATATATAAAATATATGCATCATTAGAAGCCCAATAGAAGACCAAGGGGTAGAGACAAAGAGGGAGTCTGAAGTTAATAGTAAGTTTTCTATATCACCGCAACAGCTTTTTTTTATCAGTTCCGGTACGTACTTCTCTATAATTCGGAGTAAAACAGATGTAATGTTACAAGCAGATTCTCATCTACTTTCCGTGTGCAGTGTATGGGAGACATCACAACAGCTTGTCTCCATCCACCGGCTCCGAGACAACTGACAATTCGAGATATAGCCAGTTGTGGGGAAAACTTCTAAACAATGAAGACTAAAAGTCATAATAAGTGAGAAATAGTGTTATTCATTGGGTACACACACTCGATGACACATTTATGCAGGTTCACTTTAAGGTTCAAGTTCTGGTAAGACAACTCAACAGCCTCTGACTCAATGGCGGAGGGTAGAGTTGACGTAAGTGAAGCAGATTGAGGGTCATTTCTCGAAAAGCATCTGCAGCAGTTTCTCATGGTTTCCTATGTTACTCTGCAGGCCTCTCTACTATCAAGTGCTGATTCGGCACAGAGCAGGAGGAGTTATTAAGAATCCAATCGCACCAAGTGTGTTATTACATTCCAGAGACGCTTTGTTGATGTGAGTTCCTTTAATTACCATTTTTATCATGACATGTTTGTTAAACAGACACTAATGTGGAGAGCGGCTGACGTCAGGCGGTGCTCGAGGATCTAGGGCAGTGATGGCAAACATTGACAGAGTGCCCATCTACAACAAAAATCCTACTTTCATGTTGCAAAGTGCCAGCATGAGAAATTAAGCTGTAACTTATTGATCCCTGCTGTATCACAGGTTTCAATCGTATTGCCGTCCTAAGCTCATCAATACAATAGAAAGAAGATGGAGAAATGTGGATTGTTTCTTCTCTCCAGGGTCTCCTGAACAGGAAGAGTCAGGGGACCCAGAGCAGGAGCTCCAACCATAATCCATCTCTGATTAAACCTTCTCGCTCCTCCTATAGTCCTGGCAGCCAAGGATGTGTTGCTTTAAAATAGCACTCGGCTGTCTTGGACCACTGGAGGAAACCTTGAGTCCTGTCTGGCAAACTCTGTGCTGGGGTGAAGGCCTGAGTGCCCACAGAAAGGGCTCCGAGTGCCACCTCTGGCACCCGTGCCATAGGTTCGCCACCACTGATCTAGGGCATGGAAATACAGAACACCACAGATAGTATACAGAACTATGGGATCCAATTGGCAGTCACCACAGGTACCAATCCACCATCTACAGAGATGTCAAAAATTACTATAAAGGTAACATAAGGGACTTAAGCGCCTCATTGAATGGGGTCGATATGGGCATATAATTCAATATAATCCATATATAAACCCCTTGTAGGTTTCGTGCTTGGTTTTAGGTTTCCGTCGGGTTCTTCTCATGTAAACTAGTAAAACTAAAGTCCTTTATCTCTCCCGGCCTGACTCTGAGAACAGAGCGCTCAGTAAATTTACCTTTTTCACCACCGTGCTCGAAATGTAGACGCTACATTAAAAGTTTTGTTGGCAGACATTAAATAGCTAAAAGGTTTCATTATCAATCGTTTCAAGATTCATTCTTGGCAAGGCACCAAATGGAAATGTTAATAGGACCTTTCAGTAGTCACAAGACTGATAGCAAATGTGGTTTAACATCTATGTTGGGCTAATTTATAGGCTTTGTTCCTTCGGCCCGGTAATAGATTTGTAAAGGACGGCTTAACTCTTTCAGAGCCAGGCCATCGTTCCCACCCGGGAACAATCTGAAAAACATTTGAGACAAACATTTTATGGATCCACATGTACATTGTAGTACTGTGTACTCTGGTCATATACTTATCTGCTGTAGGGGAGTTGCAGGAGGTCTCTTTACACATAAGTTGGCCAACCAGTCTCTATCATTGGGTTTGACCAATAAATCTTATATTTTTGATTAGCAATAGGCTCTCAACATAATGTAAGCAGAGCCTAAAGTTTAGCATACAAATTTTATGTATCGGCAAAATTCACCATTCAATGGGTTGGGCCAACCATGTGCATGAGGAAGGTAAAGATCGGTATTTGGCTATACAACAAATGGACTGCCCAGCCAAGTTAAGCATGTATGTACACTCACCGGCCACTTTATTAGGTACACCATGCTAGTAACGGGTTGGACCCCCTTTTGCCTTCAGAACTGCCTCAATTCTTCGTGGCATAGATACAACAAGGTGCTGGAAGCATTCCTCAGAGATTTTGGTCCATATTGACATGATGGCATCACACAGTTGCCGCAGATTTGTCGGCTGCACATCCATGATGCGAATCTCCCGTTCCACCACATCCCAAAGATGCTCTATTGGATTGAGATCTGGTGACTGTGGAGGCCATTTGTGTCCAGTGACCTCATTGTCATGTTCAAGAAACCAGTCTGAGGTGATTCCAGCTTTATGACATGGCGCATTATCCTGCTGAAAGTAGCCATCAGATGTTACAGGGTACATTGTGCTCATAAAGGGATGGACATGGTCAGTAACAATACTCAGGTAGGCTGTGGCGTTGCAACGATGCTCAATTGGTACCAAGGGGCCCAAAGAGTGCCAAGAAAATATTCCCCACACCATGACACCACCACCACCAGCCTGAACTGTTGATACAAGGCAGGATGGATCCATGCTTTCATGTTGTTGACGCCAAATTCTGACCCTACCATCCGAATGTCGCAGCAGAAATCAAGACTCATCAGACCAGGCAACGTTTTTCCAATCTTCTACTGTCCAATTTCGATGAGCTTGTGCAAATTGTAGCCTCAGTTTCCTGTTCTTAGCTGAAAGGAGTGGCACCCGGTGTGGTCTTCTGCTGCTGTAGCCCATCTGCCTCAAAGTTCGACGTACTGTGCGTTCAGAGATGCTCTTCTGCCTACCTTGGTTGTAACGGGTGGCGATTTGAGTCACTGTTGCCTTTCTATCAGCTCGAACCAGTCTGCCCATTCTCCTCTGACCTCTGGCATCAACAAGGCATTTCCGCCCACAGAACTGCTGCTCACTGGATGTTTTTTCTTTTTCGGACCATTCTCTGTAAACCCTAGAGATGGTTGTGCGTGAAAATCCCAGTAGATCAGCAGTTTCTGAAATACTCAGACCAGCCCTTCTGGCACCAACAACCATGCCACGTTCAAAGGCCTCAAATCACCTTTCTTCCCCATACTGATGCTCGGTTTGAACTGCAGGAGATTGTCTTGACCATGTCTACATGCCTAAATGCACTGAGTGGCCGG